>NC_036654.1:1132108-1132322 GCF_002806865.2 Cucurbita pepo subsp. pepo
AAAAAAAAAAAAAGAAAAGGAAAAGTCCAGAGGGGCAAATAGGTAAATTTGCCCCTCCAACCACCTAAGGGGTCCAAACAAAACTCATCCATAGTCTTGAAAAAGAGAGATAGTGAGAGAAAGGGGTAGAGAGAACCTAGAGAGAGGAGAAAGGATGAACCGCCGGAAGACTCACCGAAAACTACCGTCGGAGTCTATTCCGGTGAAGATCATG
>NC_036654.1:1132936-1243072 GCF_002806865.2 Cucurbita pepo subsp. pepo
TCTGTTTGCCCGATTTTTGTCCTGGTTCCAGTTCTAATACTGTTCTTACGTGAATAGGGACCTAATTTAAAGAAATCAGTATTTTTGGACACCTCACGGGCAAAGAAACGCTAGCGAAAGGGCACGCGTCAACCAGGTAAGTCACCACCCGGTATTTAGGAAGAAATACTCGTAGGGTTCGCTTGGATTGTATGTATGCATGTTAGTAATTTTGCCTTAAATTACTCTCCATGAATGAGATTAGTTAGATGGATTGTTATGATGTGTTGGGTGAATTATCTGATTGTTGCTTGTATGCCTTAAGCTTCCGTTGTACGTATGCATGCGTTTAATTTATGTTAGAATTGTGTATGCCGAGTTTTGGGTGCTTGATGGAGGTCATCGTCCCGTTGAGCCGGTATGCCTAGTTTGCATGAATTACATACTATGATGTTAGAAGAAGATTGCATGCACACTGTAATTGTTAGGGCTCATTTATATGATAAGATTAGGGAATTTCTGTTAGGAGCGATATGCCGCTCTAGACAGACTTAATTTTTCCCCTAGAAACTTAGCAGTTTACCACGGCAAGAAAGTACCTAGGAGGGTTCATAGATTGCTAGCGTGAGAACGGTATCTATAGCTTCGTGGGAGGACCAAGGGTCCCTGATCAGTCCTTACTGTTCTTAGCCATTTCGCATGGGAAATGTGTCCCCACGTCGTACAGCCCATTAGTTGCATGGGAACGGGTTGGGTCGCGCCCCCCATAGGAGGACTATATGGGCGTAGGGGTATTCAGCACACCCCTAGGCTAGATACCATGTAGTCCTAGATAGCCATGTAGAGGTAGCGCCTCATAGAGAGATACCGACCATATCAGCTTGAGATAAGGAACCTCTCGGTGACTAATGAAAGGACGATGAACCGGTGAAACCCAAGGGCCGACCATATCAGCTTGCTAGCGTTAGAACCCGATGTCCTAGAACCGAATTAGGAAACCATGAGAGTTCTGTTAAAATAAGATGCGAAGAGAGCCTACAAGTAGGTGGCTTACTGAGTATAATTTTTATACTCATCCCGTTCTCATTTATTTTTCTCAGGTGTTCACTGGCTGCTGGTCGAGGTAGAGGAGCGTTTGAGAGCTGTACAGTCACAGAGGGGGTCGTTCCGGAGCGTCAGTCCCTTTTCGGTCTTTTAAAGTCTTTTGTATTTCATTTTATATTTGCAATTTCTTTTGTAATAATTAACAAACAAAATTTCTCTCTTTTGTTTTAATTCAAAGTATTTTTATATTTTTACTTTGGTTTTCTTTTCTTTTATTTTCCTTTTGTTTGTTTTCGATTTCGTCTTTTAGTCACGATTCGATTTTTCGAAGCCTCGAAAATCAGGTCGTGACAAAAAGAGATGTCACGCCCCAAATTAGGCGTTGAAAGATTGGATGTGACTAAACAAATTATGCAACACAAGATGAAGGAATGAAAAGACAAAGAAAATCGAATATGAATTTTTCCACGAATTTAAAACTTTATAACATTGTTTGCAATACCAAAGTGAAACCGAAGGCATGCTTAGATGTATGTTATGTTTATTTAAAGAGATAATTGAATACGTGATACATAATATGTGAACTAGACAAATGTCCTGAGTCGATATTCTTTTGTGACTACTAAGTTTTCGAGCACCCTTTCACCTTGACCAATATGGTCATGCACCTGAAAAAAAGATGTAAAAAGAAATGAGTAAATAAGCAACCAACTTGTAGGCCCTCATCGCATCATTGACCTAGTCGGAGGCCACAAGCTATCTTTAGGATCTAGGTATGTCGTTCTTGTTGTGCTCAGACTTGGGTAGCTAGCTAACCTATGCAATGGTGACCGATGTCTGGAGTTGAGGCACTACCTTAAGGAACACTCTATCAGGCGGGGGCAGCATGATGAGTGCTAGCCTGCTAGTCAACCATGGGAGGTAAATGTGAACTCATCCCACATGTCATGGAGTTGCCCAAAGTCAAGAGCGCTACCCGTACCAACTCTGCTAACTACCCGCATGATCAACATCCTCCCACAGGATGGACCCACCGCGTCTCCTACTCAAGTCGTACATTCCTAACAAGCCTCACGCCTAACTCAACGGTACCTTTGGATGAACAGGAAACTGGAAGCTTCACGCCTAGCTCAACGGTACCTTTGGATGGACAGGGAACTGGAAGCTTCACAGACATTACATCGACTGCTACCTGCCTACATGCTACCTTCATTTTCTCTGAA
This sequence comes from Cucurbita pepo subsp. pepo, assembly GCF_002806865.2. Taxonomy (NCBI): domain Eukaryota; kingdom Viridiplantae; phylum Streptophyta; class Magnoliopsida; order Cucurbitales; family Cucurbitaceae; genus Cucurbita; species Cucurbita pepo. The sequence goes on from NC_036654.1 coordinate 1,135,183, forward strand.
GTTGTCATGGTGGTCTTCTGTCTCTAGAACGATTTGGCGATCTAGACAAATATTTACGTATCCAAGTTACTCAGTTCCGACTCCTTAGGTCTAGATTGATCAAGAGCATGGTTCCTCACCCTCTAATCGTCTTTCACAATTCCAAATTATAATTATATGAGATTTATAAATATATCTCATTTAATATAATTTATTTTACTAAATACAACATTTAATTTTTGAATGATAAGTTAGTACTAAATGTTTACGATTATAAATTTATATAGTTTTATTAAAATCATCTATGTGATGTTAATTATTAAGATTGATTACAAAATAATAATAATAATAATAATAATAATAATAATAATAATAATAATAATAATAATAATAATAATAATAATAATAATAATTAAAATCAAAAAAAAAAATCAAAACTTTATATAGCATCTTATTTCCAAACGTCCTATTCTCAAACATCTTATCCTCATGAACTGTGAGTTTATGAATTTTGAGCCTAATTTCAACACGATTATTTTTCTCCATGATTAATAAAACCAAATGAAACTAATTCTGTTGGATAGCTGGATTAAACAATAACTTTAGTGAAAAAAAACGGTATTGAATTGAGTTATACAGAAAAAGATACAAAAACTAAAAGAAAATAAGAAAAACACGAAATACTGTAAATCTGAAAAATAAACCTTGAAGGTGGCAGGGCGAATAAGAATGCATCAAGCGATGGCAAGGACACATGCCACGCAAAGGGAGGCAGAGCGCGTCTCGTCAAGTGAAGAACACGTGTCAAACGTGTTGAGATATGATTCAAAGTATTCAAAATGAAAATATAATTTAAAGTAGTTAAGATATGATTCAAATATTCCGACTACTAAGATTTTTTGAGATTGTTATTAGATTTGAATTTATCTAGATTTCCATGATTTACTAAGCTATACATACAGTAATTGTGTAACTCTAAGCATTGAGTCATTGAGTAAGAAAACAATAACAAAGCACTGCAGCTTTATCTATTTTATTTATTCCTATCTCTTCCACTATCCCTTTTCCAACCATTTTGGTATCAGAGCCAAGTTCCTTCAACATGAGGGTGAGTGATTATTTTCTTCACAAAACAAAAATGGCTAGCTGGTTTTTCTTCCTCTGCACCGTTGTTACCCATCTTTAATGGTGAGAAATATGAGTGGTAGAGCATCAAGATGAAGACTTTGCTCAGATCGCAGGAGCTATGGGACTTGGTGGAGCATGGGTTTGTTGATTTATTAGAACCCACAATAGAAGAAGAGGAGAGACTAAGAGAAACTAAGAAAAACGATGTCAAGGCTCTATTCACTATTCAGCAAGCAGTTCATGTATCTTTTCACGAATTGCAGCAGCAACCACATCAAAGCAAGCATGGTCAATTCTACAGAAGGAGTTTCAGGGAAATTCAAAGCTCATGACAGTGAAATTGCAATTTCTAAGACGTGATTTTAAAACTTTGCTCATGACGAATGGTGAATCAATTGCTGATTTTTTGTCAAGAGCAATGGCAATAGTCAGTCAGATGTGTACCTATGGAGAGAAAATTTCAGATGAAACAATTGTTGCAAAGGTGTTGAGAAGCTTGACTCCAAAGTTTGACCATGTGGTGGCTACCATAGAAGAAGCTAAGGATCTATCCACACTCTCCGTTGATGAACTGATGGGCTCGCTTCAGGCTCATGAGGCAAGAATCAATAGAGCATCAGAAAGAAACAAAGAAAAGGCACTACAAGTGAAGGAGACAACCAACAACGAAAACAACGAAAGAGAAAATATTCATTTAGCAGGTAGAAGTCATGGAAAAGAAGGATTTCGCAGCGTCCATGGTGGTCGTGATAACAAGGGTAGATGGAGAAGTGATGGACAGAGACAATTCAATGAACAAAGAAATATCATACAATGTTACCCTTGCAGAAGGTATGGGCATACAAAATCTAATTGTTGGTATAAAAATCAACTAATGAATTTTGCAGCAGAGAATGAAGAAGAAGAAGAAAAGCTGTTTATGGCGTGCATGGATACAATCCGAAAAAATGTGACTTATGGTTTGTTGATAGCGGATGCTCGAACCATATGACAGGCACCAAATCTTTATTCAAAGAGCTTGATGAGACGCAAAGAATTAAGGTGCAACTTGAAAATACAAAAGAGATGCAAGTTGAAGGAAAATGTACCGTGAAAGTCGAAGCCAGTCATGGTAAGATAAAACAATTAGATAATGTTCAATTTGTACCTGATTTATGGTACAATTTCTTGAGTGTTGGACAATTGATGACCAGAGAACATTCAATTCTATTTGATTGACCTGTGTCATTACACATAAGAAATCAGGCCATAAAGTTCAAATTGTCATGACTTCAAATGAGATGTTTCCGCTGGATGTTTCTAACATGGAGGATTTTGCTACTGCTAGCACGAAAGATGACTCAACATTATGGCATCTCAGATATGGACATCTTCATATGAACGGCCTGAAAATACTCAGGTATAAAGGTATGGTTTTCGGATTACCAAGAATTGACTCAACTAATTTATGTGAAGGATGCATTTATGGCAAGCAGACTATGAAGTCCTTTCCGGTTGGAAAAACTAAAAGAGCTTCACATTTTCTAGAACTAATTCATGCTGATTTATGTGGGCCAATGCAAACGAAGTCCTAAGGTGGGAGTATATACTTTTTACTATTCATTAATGACCATAGTCGCATGAGCTGGGTTTACTTCCTACGAGATAAGTCAGAACTTTTCAGAAGTTCCAGATTTTTAAAGCTATGGTAGAGAACCAAAGTGGCTGTCACATTAAAGTTCTTCGCATGGACAGAGGTGGCGAGTTCATATCTAAAGAGTTCAATCTGTTTTGTGAAGAAGAGGGCATCCAAAGGGAATTAACAGCTCCCTACACTCCAGAACAAAATGGAATCGCTGAACAAAAAAATTGAACTATTGTGGAGATGGCAAGAAGTATGTTACAAGCAAGGAGACTTCCAAACCAATTTTGGGCAGAAGCCGTAGCAACATCTGTTTATCTATTAGACATCTCACCAACAGAGGCGGTTATGAATCGAACTCCTTATGAAGCATGGCATGGAAGGAAACCATCTATAAGTCATTTACGAATCTTTGGTTGTGTTGCTTATGCTTTGAAACATCCTCAAATTCGTCAAAAGCTTGATGAAAAATCTGAAAAATGCATTTTCATTGGCTACTGTATTCAATCAAAGGCATATAAATCATACAACCCCAGTAAAAAGATTTTAGTTAGAAGGGATGTAATATTTAATGAAAACGTGAGTTGGGATTGGAGTAAAGAACAGGAGCATCAAAAGATTACAATTAAGTTTCCCTAAATGAAGAGACAAGGGTCAACTCCAGTGCATCTTCCAGTGCATCCACTGCAACACAAAGTGTGTCAAATTCATCATCTTCAGCATCACTATTCTTCTCTTGAAGAACTTTTAGATGAGAAACCTCCAAGAAAGTATAAATCTTTAGCTGACATATATACATCATGTCAATTTGCTCTTACTGTTTCAGACACTATGAATTATGAAGAAGCAACTGAAAAAGAGGACGGGAAGAAAGTCATGGCAGTAGAGATGCAGTCCGTTAAGAAAGATGGAACATGGGATATGGTTGACCTACCAAACGAAAAGTTTTATGGAGATTTACAAGAAGAGGTTTATGTAACACCGCCAGAGGGATTCATAAAGAAGACAAAGAAACAAAGGTATACAAGCTGAGACAGACATTGTACGGGTTAAAACAGACATACTTACGAAGGCCTTGTCAAAAGAAAAGTTCTGTCCTTGACAGTACATCTGCAACTTTGAATCAAGGGGGAGTGTTGAGATATGATTCAAAGTATTCAAAATGAAGATATGATTTAAAGTAGTTGAGATATGATTCAAATATTCAAACTACCAACCTTTTAGGAGATTTTAGGAGATTGTTAGTAGATTTGAATTTATCTAGATTTCCATGATTTATATTTCTGTTCGAGTGTATAAGCTATAAATATTGGGATTGTGTAGCACTATAAGCATTGAGTCATTGAGTCTGAAAACAATAACAAAGAAGTGCAGTTTTCATCTATTTTATCTATTCCTATCTCTTTCACTATCCTTTTCCAACAAAACGGTGGTAAAGCGAAAAATGTACATCTTCCAGAGATCGAATGCAAGAAGCGATACTCGGAAGCCCTAATCCACAACTGTAACGTGTCGCGCAATGAGTGCACCTACATCTTCCAGTCACGCATGACTACTCGTATGTGTACCATACATATCCAACCCCCAACCCACCATTATAGTTATGGTCGTCATTCACTGGGGCTTCGGTGGCCGGCTCTCCTATCATCAGATCACCAACTTCCTTGACTTTCCGGCACTGGACATGCGTCAGCCCCATACATGGTCTTACAACTTTGTGGAGACCTGTGCTTTTGACAAACAGTCAGGCCTGATTATTAAGACCCCTTTTGTGAGGAGAGCGGTTTAGTTTTTTTTTTTTTTTTTTTTTTTTTTTTTTTTTTTTTTTTTTTTTTTTTTTTTTTTTTTTTNCTCCTATTCAACTCTTTTTCATCCTTAATAGGAAGAGAGAAATTTCAAAAACTTTGAAACTCTTAGCAAGCAAAAAAAAAAAAAAAAAAAAACTTAATTTATCAATATTCATAATACTTGTGTTTAAAGATCAGCATCTATTCTTACCTGTATACTCGAAGCGAAATACCTGTGGTCGTGTTTCTCTGTCCTATGCTTTATGGTGTCCAAATTTCTATTGGTTTATCAAAAAGCGTTCAAATCTTCATTTTGGAGTTTCAAAAACGAATCATTTCACTTACTACTTATTAAGAAAGTGTTGCCAAGTGGTTGGAACTTATTTTTCATCGTCTGTCAGCTGGTTGTCGTCAATCAAAATGAACAAACCCACATGTTTAGATGTAATAGTCTAATAGATCAAAACCAACCTCTTTCCCGGTTCATTTTCTTATTGATTCTTATGAATATAGGAATTGCTCAATCGAGAGAAAGAGACAATGGAATAGTGAGACCGAGAATTCGCCATGATATAACTGATCCATGATTCATGCATAATATCACAAAAAATGGATACAAATTTTTGGCTGCTACTCATAATTAATATCGTCAATAGGTACTATTTGAGAATTTAGATCAAGTACCTTGTATCTAGTTGTGGGGGGAGTGGCCAAGAAGCAGCCACTACCTTTGGGCGAATCTTCTTGGTGAGTGGCCTCAGGCTCAGGGACGAGTTCATAAACAATTAGATTAGATGACGATGTTCCTAAAACCGAGTTTCAGAAGACCTAGAAATAGGATTACATTTTTATTTCTTAAACCGAAAATCCCATTAGAAATAAGATTCTTTTTCAAAACCTTGGTCGCCCATCAAATGATTTGGAGTCTTAATGCTTTATCATACCCTTTTTGAACAAATAAACCATAGGAATTTTTTTCCTAACAAAAATTTAAAGAAAAAAAAAAAGAAAAATATTTGCTATGATTAGCTAATAACTTATTCCATTCAATTAAACTTTCATATATTCGAGTATGAAGAGACTTTTGGTACATATATTCAATTAATTCATCCTCATCAATAAAAGCCTACCTCCTAATGATCAATAAATGAGATTTTATATTAGGGTTCTTAGATTTGATCTATGCTATAGAATCGTTGAGTAATATAGAATGTGCAAATATAATTCGATTTCTTTTTCAAGAATATTATCACATGTGGGATAAGGAATTATTCAATCTTACAACTTCTCCATTGTTAACTTAATATCGTGTTAGCTGGGAGCAATTCTATGTTGTTGACCTCCTCAACGTAATTTAAGACAAACAGATGACGTAGTCATGTCTCACGAGATGCAGGAAAATGTTGAAGGACCCCTTTTCCTTGTGAGTGATGGTTACTTTGAGAATTTTGAGTTAACTTATTACCCAATTGTGAGACCCTACATCGATTAGAGAGAGGAACTGAGTGCCAACGAGGACATTGGATCTCGAAAGGAGGTGGATTTTGAGATCTCACATCGTTTGAAAAGAGAAACGATTGTCAGCATGGATGCTAGGCCCTGAAGAGGGTGGACCATGAAATTCCACGTTGGTTAGAGAGGAGAACAAAGCATATTGGGTCTGGAAACCTCCCCAGCAGACGCGTTTTAAAAAACTTGAAGGGAAGCTCGAAAGGGAAAGCACTAAGAGTACAACATCTGCTAGAATGAACTTGGGTTGTTATGTCGAGAGTTACACCAATTAAATTTCTTTTCTCGACTTCAATCATGACGCTTAAAAAAAAAAAAAAAAAAGTATATTTAGTCGATATGAGGTGCCCCAAATGCATATTCTTTAATGAAGCCTTATAGAAAAGCTTCACTAAAGCTCCCATCTCCACCATTACATTCATTATTCTTTCTTTGAAAAACTCCCAAATTCTTTGCTTTATCTCTCATTTTCCACCCTTGTGGGAGCTATAAATAAGATACAAATCTCTCTATCCCTACTCCCAAATCTTGCTTGCTACAACTAACCAAACCAAAATCATGTGTGCTTCATTTGCACCTCGTCCCAAGATCTCGGCCGTTCCATTGGCGCTCGCTCTAATGCAAAAAACAGACAAGGAACAGACGAATCTAAAGCACTTATCCGACGATGTTATCATGAATCACTTATTCACCAAACATGGCGACGACGAGACAATAAAGATCGACCTTAACGACTACATTTCGTTCATCGAAAACGTCATTAAATCCTCGGATCAGATTTCCGCAGCTTCTCATTGGGTTAGATATCACATGCCTTAATCTCTCCCCTTCTTATTCTCCCTTCTTATGCAAATTTTTATGATCATTTTAGGCTCAGGGAAGCAAAGTGCATGTTGAACTTTCAGATGACTCCTTCACATATCCCTCCTCAATTGAACCACCAGTTTGCACCCTTCATGATATCTCAAAACAGGTCTTTACTTAGCCAAAAATCTTGAGATTTTAACCTCACTACTTTTGTATTGAAATAATGTCAATTTTCAGATGGGATGTAAGGCTGCTGGGATAGATATAGCTCACAAAACAACTCTTGATATTCTAAGTAAGCTGACCAAATATTCATGGGAGGCGAAGGCCGTGCTGATCTTCGCGGCGTTCGCTATGAACTATGGAGCTTTGTGGCACCTCGACAATTACTCGCGCTCGGACCCGCTCGCTAAATCGTTGGCGATGATCAAGCGAGTGGGTTCGCTGAGGAAGGAGCTGGATTCTGTGCAATATGGGCAGGTGTTTTTTGGGCCCAACAGTTTGATATACAGCTGCTTGAAGGCCATTAAATACATGAATGAATTCAAGAACTTGTCCAAATATGATATCAAAGAAGTGCCTGAATTGTCTGCGGCACTTCGCCGGATCCCATTGGTTTCTTATTGGATTGTTCATGCTCTTGTGGCTTCCAGCATTGATCTTCATTGCTATCTTTCTGGCACGGAGTAAGATTTTTCTTCTTATTAAAATGAATTATACTTTTTTTCTTTATTATTATTCTAATGATTATTGATGCAAGTTCAGAGGTCAAACCCCTAAATATTTGAATGAATTGACTGAGAAAAAGAGATCCATACTTGTAACACTTGAGAAGCATCATCAGTTCATCATGAAACAACAAGGTCCGTTTCTTTTGTCTTTCGTGGAAGTTTTATTTTTGTAAGATCCCACGTCGTTTGTGGAGGAGAACGAATCATTCTTTTTATAAGGGTGTGAAAACCTCTCCTAACAGACTAGTTTTAAAAACCTTGAGTGAAAGTCGAAAGATGACAATATTTACTAGTGATGGGTTTTGACGATTACAAATGGTATCAAAGCCAGACACCGGGGTGATGTGCCAGTGAGGAGGCTGAGCCCCGAAAGGGGTGGACACGAGGTGCTGTGCCAGCAAGGACGCTGGCCCCGAAGGGGGTTGATTAGGGGGTCCCACATCGATTGGAGAAGGGAATAAGTGTCAGAGAGGATGCTGGGCCCCGAAGGAGAAGGGGGTGGATTGTGAGATCTCACATCGGTTGGAGAGGAGAACGAAGCATTCTTTATAAGGGTGTGGAAACCTCTACTTAGCAGACGTGTTTTAAAAATCTTGAAGGAAAGCCCGAAAGGGAAAGCCCCAAGAGGACATCGAGGCCTGGATTGTAAGATCCCACATCGGTTGAGGAGGAGAACGAAACATTCTTTATGAGGGTCTTGAAACTTCTACCTAGCAGACGCGTTTTTAAAATCTTGAGGGGAAGCTCGAAAGAGAAAACCCAAAGAGGACATCAGGGCGTGGATTGTGAGATCCCACATCGGTTGGAGAGGAGAACGAAGTATTCTTTATAATGGTGTGGAAACCTCTCCCTATTCCTAGCAGACACGTTTTAAAAACCTCGAGGGAAGTCCAGGAGGGAAAGCCCAACGAGGACATCTCGGTGTGGATTGTGAGATCCCATATCGATCGGTGGGAGGAGAAAATGAAGCATTCTTTATAATGGTGTAGAATCCTCTCCCTAGCATACCTATTTTAAAAACCTTGAGGGGAAGTTTGGAAAAGAAACCCGAGATACTGCTAGCGATGAGCTTGAACGGTTAAATTTTTTCTTTTTTCTTTTGTGGCGATATACTTAAGAAAACAAATTTGGTTTATGTATTGCAGAAGAGGTAGAGCTTTATAGATGGCTGGTGGACCAAACTGATCATTTTCCTATTGATATTACCTTGTTCCTTTCCAAGCTGATACATGGCAAACACAAAGCCAGGCCTCTCATAAACTGTTCTACTCGTTTGGAGGTCTTCAAACACACACTTTCTTAATTCACTCAAAAATTGATATCATTTGTGATTCCAACACTTGTACTGAACGATGCAGGAATACATTGAAGATTTCCTGAAGGAAAAGAATTTGATATTAATAGTTTCAAAGCGATTAGATGTTTCAAAAGAAGATCTTGATAGCCTGAATGTGGTTTACAATGAGGTGAAGAAGGGAAACAAGCATGAAATTGTATGGGTTCCTGTGATATCAGACCCTCCTGCTGAAGGTGATGAGGAAGCTTATGAAGCTTTGATATCTAAAATGAAATGGTATGCGGTGCCATTTGATACAAAGGTTGCGGGTTTGAGGTTCTTGGAAGAGAAATGGGAAGTTAGAGAAGATTTGTTGATTGTTGTTCTAAACACACAATCCAAGATTGAATTCCCCAATGCAGTTCATTTGACTCGAATTTGGGAGAAAGAGGCTATTCCTTTTACGTATGAGAGAGCAAATGCTTTGTTGAAAAGGAGTTGGATTGATTCAACTGTTGTCAAATTCACTGATCAACCTAGGTTGAACAGCTTGGCCATGGTACATTCCTCTCCTAAAAATCTACCATCTACTCGTCCCGAGGCAGATATTGTCATTTTTTGACTTTCCCTTCCAAGCTTCCCTTCAAGACTTTTAAATCGCGTCTGCTAGGGAGAGGTTTCCACACCCTTGTAAAGAATGTTTGATTCTTCTCTCCAATAATGTGAGATCTCACAATCCACCTCCCTTTGAGACCCAGCGTACTCGCTGGCATTCATTCCTCTCCGATCGATGTGAGATCTCATAATCCACCCTCCTTCAGGGCCAGCGTCCTCGCTAACACTCATTCCTCTCTAATTAATGTGGAATCTCACAATCCACCCCTCTCGGAGCTCAGCGTCCTCACTCGCATCGTTACTCTTCAATCGATGTGTGATCTCACAATCTAACCTCTTTAGGGGTCCAGCATCCTCACTGGCACACCGCCCAGTGTCCATCCCCTTCCAGTGTTCAGAGAGGTTCTACATCGGTTGCAGAGGGGAACAAAACATTATTTACAAGAGTGTGAAAACCTCTCCCTACGAAGAGAAGTACGAAAGGGAAAGCCCATTCAGGGCCAGCGTCCTCACTAATATTCATTCCTCTCTAATTGATGTGGAATCTCACAATTCACCCCCTCTCGGAGCCCAGCGTCCTCACTCACATCGTTACTCTCCAATCGATGTGGGATCTCACAATCTAACCTCTTTAGGGGCCCAACGTCCTCACTGGCACACCGCCCAGTGTCCATCTCCCTTCAGAGTTCAGCGAGGTCCTACAACGGTTGCAAAGGGGAACAAAACATTCTTTATAAGAGTGTGAAAACTTCTCTCTAGGAAGAGAAGTACGAAAGTGAAAGCTCAAAAATGACAATATCTGCTAGTGATGGGCTTGGGTTATTACATTAACGTTCTTGTTTTCGATGAACAATATGAAATGTTCTTGTTTACTAACCGCTAAACTTTCTAACAACTAAAAATTAAAATCCATTGGAGTTGTGTGAATCTCATCTGATTATTCCTTCTCTCAGATTAACAAGGAAAGGACTATGATATTCTACGGAGGACACAATCAGGGATGGATTAAAAGATTTGAAGACACAGCCGAAGCCATTAAAAGAGACCCAATGCTAAGAGAAGAAGGAATAACCTTTGAATTAGTACCCCTAGGATTGAACCAAAAAGGAGAGCCTGATCCAACCATCATGTCTCGTTTCTGGACCGCGCAACGGAGTTTCTTCATTCTCAAGCATCAGCTACAAGGTTCGACCGCAACCGAACATATTTCACGACTGATATCTTACGAAAACGAAAAGGGTTGGGCAATAGTAACCAAAGGCCAGACCGTCGTCATGGTTGGGGGCGGGGACTTGATCGTAAAAGCATTAGAGGAGTTTCAAACATGGAAGAAAAACTTACGTCGAGTAGGCTTCTCGGGTTCTTTCAAAAATAACTTCGATGAGCTCACTAGTAAAAGCCTTGAATGCACGCATGTGAATATTATGGGATATAGCGGGTGGATACCGCTAACCGTTATGTGCCCGGTGTGTCGCCGATACATGGGAAGTGGTATCAGATTCACTTGCTGCCATGGCCGCCCTAATGTTCTTTAGATCATCACCTTATTATTGCTTCTTCTATTTCTACTATGGCTGAATAACACCATTTGGCTGCCTCTTCTGCATGTTGAGTTCATAAAGCCATGTGGTTATACTTATGGATGCTCTTGTTCTTATTGTATTTTTATATGAATTTCGATTATAAATTTATTTAAGTTGGATTCGGTTTAAATAAATTAAAATTTTATGCATTGAATTAGTTAGGAGGTTCTAAATTAAATTGAGTTGAATTGAATCTAACCGAAATTATTATTAATTTTAAAAATATAATTTTGCTTGATACTCAATTATACATGCATCTATTTAATTATCTATTCTCTCATCTATCACCCTGAGCCGGACGACGATCAGCGAAATGTAATCACGAGACTGAACATCGATCTGAAACAAAGAGACAGCAAAGAAATAGAGGAGATCCTAGCCGACAGGGTTAGGAAGATAGGAAGATACGTACGGACGATTCGTGAATTCCTTGTCAAATGGAAGAATCTCCCTACGGAGAAAACCAGCGCCGAAGATCTTGACTCTGCCGCCACCCACATCGCCAGGTTTGAAAGTAGTCGGTTGACAGGGACGTCAACCAATTAGGTGGGGGAGGATGTCACGGCCATGTTTGTCCAAGGCGTGTTGCCCATCGCCGCGTGCCCATGACAAGCCCAACTGTTTATGTCTTTTCATATTCTAGTGTTTTACTTTTGTATGTCTAGAAAGTATGACGTTTCAGAAATACCATGTGTCGGCGTGTCAGACATGAAATGCCTCATAATGTACTATAGGGAGATACGACTTGTCAACTTCTCCCTACCCAAATGAAAAAATAATATATCCGACAATAAATATTTTTCTCACTAATATTTAAATTTTATTAAAAATAAATATTTATATAAATCATCCTAGCTGCGGAACTAACCCAACTCAAAATTTTATATTTTAAACATTTTTTTTAAAGAAAAATATTAACAGCCATAAATAAATCTATATATATATATATATATATATATATATATATATATATATATATTAAATTTAAGTGTATTAATGGATTCATATAGAATTAATGATAAAAGTTGTATATTTATTAATTTAGCCTAATATTATAAGAAATACCTACGTGGAAATGTAGAAGTGATTAGGTGACCAACTACAGACTGTGAAGCTTAGTCAGAAAACGTTGACCCCATTGGAAGGAGTGGGACCCACGATAGTCCCCTTAAATTCAAGTCTTCCAAAACGAGCCACTTGGGAAATTTGACCAAAAATAAACCCACCTAAAAAGTCCACAATAATCTCATTTACCACGTGTTCAATACCCTCAATTATTATTATTATTTATTATTTATTATTTATGATCTTCCTTCCATCCCCAAAACATATAAATACACACATCAAACCCACACCCTCTATTCCCCCACAATTTCAAAAGAAAAATACAATTTTTTTCCCTCGAATGGATGATGGTTTTCCTGTGGAATTCTGGCATACTGATCTCTATTGGCTCGACGCTCCAATTCCCGTCTCCGACCCCGCTCCGGGACAGATAAGTGCTTTCGTACCATATCTGCCCCAACCCGCCATCGGATCGAGGCAAAAGAACAATCCTATCACCGCCACCACCATCACCGCCACCTATTCGGAGAACGTCCACAAGAGGGTGATCGAGTACTGGAGAAAGCGGTGGCAAGAAAAAAAGAAACCAGCTGAAATGGGAGATCTAGAGAGAGAAAGAAGTCATAGGCACATGCTGAACGAGAGGATGAGGAGAGAGAAACATAGACAGAGCTACTCTGAACTCCATTCTATGCTCCCAATTAAAGTTAAGGTCCTGTCAATATCATACTATTGTGGAGAGTCGTAATTAGGTCTAACAAGAGAAAAATTTTACACAGACGATGGGTCGTTGTTGATATTGTATGTGTTATTTTGTTTTTGTAGAACGACAAGAATTCGATTGTTCAAATGGCGGCGAGGACGATAGAGGAGCTGAAAGCCTCAGAGGGAATGCTAAAGAAGAGAAATATAGAGCTGGAAATGGCGTTATCAGCAAAGAAGAGAAAGCAAGAGAAGGGGACAACACCAATTAGGGTTGCAGTGGCTAACCCTTCATCTGGGATTAACTCTATGCTGGGTGTTCTTAATCTTCTCAAAACTGTTGGAGTGAATGCCAAAGCTATTCATGCCACTTTCTTGGACTCTCAGTTTTCGACGCACATCGCCATTGATTCTCACGTAAGATCACCCGACTCTTTTAAATTTGTGTCAAATAGGTAACATAACTCTATTAACATCAATCGAAAAGAAATTACAAGACACTCTGTAGAATAGTATACAATTTTCTCTAATTGAGAAAATTTAATAAAGTAAACAATCTGTTCTTAAAATATCTCAATCTTTAGGACGTGCTTAAGTTTTAAAGTCGAATGTATTGTGTTGAAATCGTGTAATAATTTATGGATTTGGAAGAAATTTTGGTTGTTTGGTTGGTTTGATGGGCAGATGAGAGGTGCCGAAGTGGAAAGAGCGTTACAGATGACGGTAAGCGAAGTAGAGAGGAAATTTCAAAGGCGATGCGAGGAAGGTTCCCATGACGTAAAAGATGGGTCCACAATTTGAAGTCTTAATAGACACGTTGGAATTTTCTCTTCTTTAAAATATATATTACTTTGGCGTGTCTTATTGTAAATAAATAAATATATAGTTTTGTGGTTGACTTGAATTTCTAATTTTATGTTTTAATTTGAATTTACCATGTTTAACACGTTTTAGATTAACTATTTAATAAAGAGTCATTTTCCAAAAAAAAAAAAGAATATATAAATTATTCTTTCGGCACTCAGTATTAGTCAAGCTGCAATATTTTAGAGAAAATTTAAATTATTAAAAGGTTAGAATTAGAGATGCTATAAGAAAAGAAAAAAAGACAAAATTAAACCAAGTGAATAAAATAAAATGACAAAAACGTGTACAAACTAGGAAATAAATAACATCACAATGTATTGTTGTTTTTGTCCTTTTTGGTTGAGGGGTATTTGATGTCATGCAGCTTTCTCGAGCAAGCTTGCTTTTTATTTTCGATCATGATCTTTGGATCATGAGTTATGTTTTTAATCATCAGAGGTAATTGTCGCTCATATTTATCCCTTTCTTAATTTGTCGAAGCAAAAGTTTACAGTCTCCCTTAATAAATACTTCGATTATCATGTTCTTCTAGATCACCTTTGTCCTTCGATCATATGCACTCAACTCCCACTACCCCAAATCAATGTCACCTCTTCTTTGGTCACGTGCACACAACACGATAGTCAACTATGAGCCTCTTCATAGATGTTGGCTTAGCGAGATCTATTTCTAATAGTTCATATCTAACGTAAGTTTTTCTTTCAATTTTGTTCAATTCAATAATATATCTTAGGTTGAATAATTTATACATAATAAACTTCACGTATCTTTATAATATTCTTGTGCTTATGTATAGAATGTATGATTACAAATGTTCTTTATATCATCATGTTTGGAATGAATAATTAAGAATTCATATCTAAATGGTAAGAACAACGATGGGTTATTCTAGAATTTTAATGTATAATTGGGACAGATTTTTTTAATGTTCGTTAACCTTTTTATGAATTGTATTCAAAGAAAAATAATTGTTAATATCAAGTTTGTATACTAAGTATTAAATATAATAAACATATGACATCATAACAAGAGAAGTAAAATAAAGCAACCAAGTCTACAAGTCTGCATTTAGTTGAAACAAGTAAGAATAAAACCAGCTTCCATGGTGGTTCTAATCAGATATGAAGCATAGAAAAATGGGCAAAAACTAAGAACAAAATCTGATCAACAACCTTGTAGAAATATAACAAAACTAAGGAAGCAAGAAATGAACTCAGATTTCACTTTAGAGGAATGAACCTTGAAGAGTGGGTGGCACCAATACCGGGTCTACCGTGCTTAACAGGCTTGTATGAAATCGAAAACTCTGCTAGGTAATGCCCGATCATCTCTGGCTTGATTTCAACTTGGTTGAAGGTTTTTCCATTGTAAACACCAATGATGCTTCCAATCATCTCTGGGACGATGATCATATTACGGAGGTGAGTTCGTACAGGCTCTGGCTTCTCACCGGGAGGTGCTTCCCTTTTCTATTCAAGGCAGCAAAGAAAATGAATGAGACGAGAGAAAAAAAATAAGAAACCTATTCTTCTGCTTGTGGTTGAAGGAAAGATATCCAGGTGGGGAGACAAGGGCACAAACATGATGAATTTCAGAGATTCATTGTACATATATTTTCAAGTCTACCAAGCTCCTAAGTATAATGATGAAATTCAGAGCCTCCAGGAAAAGTACTTTCAAATCTACCATTGGTGTATGATCCCATCCTGTTAGAACTCAGAAGTATAATGATGAATTGCAAAGACTCAAGGCACATTAACTTCCAAATCTACCGATGGGCCATGACCGTAACTTCCCATTGGTGGTTATGGGAAAGCCAATAGCAAAGACAAGGATATTAAAAAACTAACACAACGGTATAATTAGAGCTTCAGAGATTCATGATAAATAAAATTTACAAAGCTACCATTGGGTATGATCCCACTTTAGGATATGATAAATCAAGGGCAAAAAGAAGGTTGAGTCATAGCAAGAAGCAGTAGTGGGAGATAAAGTTATACCTAAATTAATAATGAAGCCTACAAAGTTCAGGATAAATAATGTTGAGGATGGTTGGGTGGGAGTCTAATAACTAATTAAGGGGATGATCATGGGTTAACAAGTAATGAATACAATTCTATTGGTATGAGGCCTTTTGGGGAAAGCCATGAGAGCTTATGCTTAAAGTGGACAATATCATACTATTGTTGAGGTCCATGGTTTCTAACATATTATCAGAGTTAAAACATATTATCAGAGTGATGCCCCTAATTTAGCCATGACAATAGAATCCTCAAGTGTCAAACAAAGGAGTTTCTAGCCTCAAGGTGTAGTCAAAAGTGACTCGAGTATCGAACAAAGGGTGTACTTCGTTCAAGAGCTTCTGAGAAAGGAGTCAAACCTCGATTAAAGAGAAGTTGTTCAAGGGCTACATAGGCCTCAGGAGAGTTTATGGTGTACTCTGTTCAATGGGAGTATTGTTGAGAATTGTTTGGAGGGAGTCCCACAATGAAATTAAGGGGATGATCATGGGTTTACAAGTAATGAATACATCTCCATTGGTATGAGGGTTTTTGGTAAACCAAAAGACAAAGCCACGAGAGCTTATGCTCAAAGTGGACAATATCATACCAGCGTGGAGATCCGTGGTTTCTAACAAATTAAAGAGAGTTCATTTATTTGTGTCAAAACTGATTCCAATTTCCCATCATAATAACCTGTCGGCAATATCACGACAAACTAGTTTCTCCAATATCTTTGAAGGGTGTAACAAAAAACCAAGAGAGCACAATTCTCCATCCTAAGATTCAGGGCGAAAGATTATGCTAATGAAAATCTTGGCGAGTGTTCTATTTTACTAATGTTCATTTAAAGTAAATTGCAGGTCAAGATGGAGCATAGAAGTTAATACCAGCCTAGAAAAGGATCCATGGAACGAAAATTAAAGATATCATGTCTAACTACATAAATTTACTTTGCACGTATCTGCTTATCAAGAAGAAACTTGGAGAAAAACTGAGCAGCATGATTAAGATGCTTCCCCTAGAAATCACTCGAATTACATCTCAGATGCACAACAATACAGTAACGAGTCCATCAACAATTATACCCACTTGCATACAGCCAGTGCATTCAAGGAAACAATACCAAATAATGTAAAGTGAGTCCTCCAATGAATTGCCTTAAGAGTTAAGAAAAGGATCTAAAAGATAGTTACCGCTTTGCGGAGCTTCTTGATAAGGGCCATTGGCTTCCTAGTCAAACCCCTTCGAAACCTATCCCAAAAATCATCCAATAGAAAATTAAGATTAAAAAAAAATCGAATTAACTCGAAATAAATTCATGACATATTCAGTAATAGATACCTTCTGCGAGCACGAGCAGTGAAGAGCTTGACGAGCTCATCGGTAGACATGTCGAGCAAAGCATCCAAATCGACGCCGCGGAAGCTGAACTTCTTGAACGTTCTCTTCTTTGGCTGTCCCGCCACTGCAACATCGGCTTCTACATCCGCCTGAAGATGGCCGAAGCAACGCCATTAACGAAACTGGAAGAGAGAGAGAGAGAAAGAGACGATAAATTACAGAAAATCAAGTGTTGAAAATTTACCATGGTTTAGGTTTTCAGCTCTCCGAGATATGAAAGCAGAACTAATCGGCGGGAGAATGCTTCCGAATCTGCAGGGTCTCAGGGCTTCCTTTTTCGGCGGTATATATATAGATTGATCAGAAACTGCAACTCTAATGGCTGAAACCCTAGGCCGAGAAGAACCAGTTTTGATCATTCGGGCTTCTGACTTGGGCCTACAGTGAAGCCCATTTAAGGCCCAATATTAGACATATTTCTTTTGCATCGATCGGTATCTATATTCACTTTTTTTTTTTAATAATATTAATTATTAACCCAAGACCTATTATCATTTTTCACATGCCCCCAAATTTCGAGTGGGTGTCCGATATTTGAATCATTCCCAAATTTTTATTATTAAGGTCGATTATAATATGTTAGTGAAATGAAATCTGATATTGTGCTGAATTTTAATATTAAAGCATTTTAAAATTATGATGCTGATAGGGATACATAACGAACTAAAGCAGATAATATCGACTAGTGGTGGGCTTGAGTCGTTACAATAAAAAATCTTAATTCTAAAATCTTAATTGAAGTTACATCCCGTATTTCTAATTATCAATATATTTTGGTAAAATTATGGAGATAATGGCAGACCAAAAGTTTATTTTGAACCTTAAAAATTTCTAATTCATATTTATGTTTCGGTCTTTAACATAACCTTAATGTAAAGAAAGGATTTTAAAAAAATAAATACAAAATCTACTTCATCATTATTTTATTTCTCCTCTCACGTGTGTATCCTTTGTTCTTCATTCCTTTCCGCTATAACTTTTGTCACTCGCCTTACTTTGCCACAAACCGTCTCTCGTTCTCTTGAATTGTAGATAGTTGAAAACGTCTACCACTTCTTGTCGTTCGCCCTCCTGAGTTGCTGCTAGCCTTCTGAGCCACCAACTACATACTACAATACAAGTAAGCTCGCCCTCCTTTGGTTTATGTATTTTTTAAAAAATTTAAAATTTTTTTAAGAATATTAAAAAAAAAAATTGAATGGTTAGAAAAATTGAAACATTTTTACTAAAAAGAGCCTTCTTAAAACTTATTTTAGAATATTTTTAAAAATCAAGAATATTATTTGATTTTTTTTTTCTGCTAATTAATTCAAATAAACAATAAGTGAACTCTCCCCGTAATGTTACGTAATCTAATTTTGCATTAATTTCTCTATCTGTTCCTTTTTTTCTTTTTCTTTTTTCCAATTTGGGTCGTATTTTGGTACCTATCCTCTAATCGCCTGTCATCCTATTTTTTCAAATAATTGAGAATGAAGAAAGAAAAAGGAGTCGGCAAGTGATAAAAGCTGTTGGAAAATGATCCCGACAACATCATTATCCCATTTATTAATGACTACAAAAATCAAAATTTTATTGCGAAATCAAGAAAATAGGAATTAGCATGTACACCCCACCTCTAAATTACAAATTATTCTTCCAAAATAAATAAATATTAATCCTAAATTAAACAATAGCGTCTGCCCAATTATTAAACCAGCTGAATTATTAAACTACTTTTCTTTTCTTTTCTTTTTTTTTTTTCTTTCAGAAGTTATGTTCTTTTCCAATGAAAAGATCTTTTTCTGTGTCTAATATATTTTTAAAAATATAAATTACACGAAATTAAAGAAAAAAATAAAATTTTCATCGAAGTAATGTACCTGGTCTAATCTCCCAAGTACAGCTTTGCCTTCTTCGACTTGCATCTTTCCAGTCCCAGTGGAGGTGCATAATTCCAACAAATAAAAAGAAAAACAAACAAAAGCACTTGAGAAATAGATGTGAACTTACTTGTTGTATATGAACTAGGTAATACAGCATGCTGAGCTAATCGAAGAGCTGGCGAGAATGAAGCCTGGTCCGAGATCAATCTATTCAAACGATGCTCTCGGACCAGACTGCATTCTCCTCAACAATTCTGGAGAGCTAAGATGAGAGAATGCGATGATTCTTCATATGGGCTTATATATATGTGTGCGCGTGTAAACTCACAGATTTGAAGGTCAGTTGTGTACTACAAAGGATGTGCTTTTTCCACATCTACCAAATCTAACTTTTCAACTATAAGCTATAAAGACGATCAAAACAGAAACAACAAAAATAGTTGGACCGTGTTTGTTGAAATTGGGTTAGTTCAACAACAAGCTACCTAGGGTCGGCTAACTTGTAGATAGCTGTAATTATGCAAACAGATTGTTCAATAATTTGATTTATGAACCAAACAAGTAAATAAAAGCTAGATAAAATGTAATGAAAAGAAGAAAAATTAACAAACTAACAAATGGATTTTACGTGAAAGACTGCTCTTACCGAAAAAAAGATCACTACAAGCGAAGGAAATAGACTTGTAAATTTGACGATATTTAGAAAGTATTTAAAAGAAACTCAGGCCTGTGAGCTTGATCCCTCGCTGCCGTTGAAGACCTTAGATTTTTCTCATTTTGAACATCATATTGCAAGTATCTCATGTCGGGGCATACGAAACGAGCGAAGATTTTCCATTGTTGAGGAATTTGGTATGGCAAAGATTTCAATGGCAATATGACCGATGAAGAATATTTCTTTGGGAGATAAATACTCAAGACCCGAGGAAGAATATTTCTTTGGGAGGAAATCGAGTAATAGATCAAATAAACTGTAACAGCCTAAACCCACCGCCCACCGCCAGCCGATATTGTCATCTTTGAGCTTTCCCTTTCGGGGTTCTCCTCAAGGTTTTTGAGGTTTCCAGACTCTTATAAAAAATGTTTTGGTCTCCTCCCCAATCAAGGTGAGATCTCACGTACACAAACAAGTCAAGGAAGAGAATATTTACAAGGGAGCTGATAAATTTAAAGGGAAGTTTGTATTCAATAAGTTTAGTTTTATGAAACTAATGGTTAGAAATTTGGGTTTGAATTATGTAAAGGAATGGGCTATAAAAACCTGATTTCATGCAAGTTTGTAGGTTAATGATTTGTAAAAAGGTATACAGTATAGATCACTAGAACGGACCCAATGTCAATTTGGAACCTTACAATTCAAACCGTCAAGGTGGAAGGAAGGATCTAGTCCTAATGTTTCTAAATCAAACACATACACAGCCTTAAATCCAACTGGAAAAGGCTAACTTGGAGTTGTAGCAATTTTTTGAGATTCTAAAAGGGTGTCATGGGAGCTGCGTCTTTTTCTCTTGGCAACCTATAGAAGCTTTAGCTGTAAGGTATTGAGTTCGCATTTCAGATTGGTGTGAGCCCTGTGCTAGTGAAAAGGGACTCTATACCAGTTTTCAAACTTACTAAAAGAAAATTTCTCGAGGGATTCTGAGATCTTGATGGTCATCCAAGATATTAAACATATTATTTGTTACAGAAACAAGCAAGGATAAAAGGATTCTCTTTACCTTAGAAAAGGGATCCAAGCAACTCATAGCTGACTGTGTCGTAAGAGACAGTTGGGAGTTGAGATAGTAGAAGAAGATCCATGAGGCCACTGGTGTCTCGAGTGAAATTACTTCCCAAGCTCATTTCCTATTTTGCATTTGTCTGTGTTCCCTGTCAAGAATAATTCGAAGAAAAAACAAAAACAAAAGAGGAAAATCATGTTAAATGCACTATGTACCAATAATAATAAAATCAACTTCGTAATCTCGTATTAAACAAACCTAGCGCAACCAACTCATGATCTAAAACGCCTCGAGAAAAACCGCCTAGACGATTTCAAATACATGGCATTCAAGGCTCCAACACCTACATTTCTTACGTTTTCTCGTAGCCATTTAGTTCTTCTATCGTAACTAGTTCAAGCAAAAATATTTTCCAGACAGTAAATTGGAACTTCTATGCGGCGTACCTTGTTTTGCCTCATCGTCCATGCATGTGAATAACTGATGAGCAAGAATCCTTTCTTGTATGATAGAAAGCATAATTAGATTCAGAAACAATGGAATCATGTCGCGTAAAAGCAATAAACCACTTGAAGAACATCCATTTTAATTTCACATTGAAGTCTACAAAACAAGAATGGTCAATCTATAATTTACGTACAAAAGTAACAAAGGAAACAATAGCTCGAACCACATCTTAGTAGATCTATTTCTCTCTGTTTTCCTTTTTTTCTTTCAGGGGGAGGGCCATTATAAGATAAGTATTTTGTCCGGAAGTAAAATGCTTCCGCATAAACAAACGATATAAATTACAGAAATTTACATTTCATAAATTACATAAACCACTGCAATGAACTCTTGAAAATGCGAGACGTAGTAGGCATGATAGAAGCGAGTTGGAAGTTGGTCACAAACTCAAGATTGGACAGAAATATTCATATTCTTTGAACCATTTACATCAATAGGAATCACCTCGTGGAAAGCTCCTTCTTGCTTCAGCTTGTTCTCTACGAAGCGAATGACATCGCTTCGATTCTCAATGACATCCAGTGCGATGATATCTCTGTTGTAGCTGTCTGTATGACGACCATTTCCCTTGCCGCAACTGACTTTTATCTTGTCTCCATAGGATGAATGAACTGCATCATTGCAACTCTTACGTCGGCCAAGTTTAGGTGACTTCGCACGAGTTGGTGGGAGCTGGCACTCAAACAGAGTATTATTAATGATAATTCAAGAAGATAATGAATTCATATATTCCCAAGAATATGCTCTCTGTTTGACAAGATAATGTAGGGGCCACAAAAGATTCGTAATAAGTACCTTTTTCAGCTCAACCTTGGGAGGAGGCCCATCGTGGTAGAAGCTTGGCATTGGATTTGCTTTGAATAACAAACTCTTTCTTAGTTGTTTGATAGCGGCCTCAGTCTCTTCCTTCAAAATTTGGAAGGTTGATGATGGAAAAAAAAGAAGAGAATAACTTTAGAATTACCTTCAGGAAGCAGCTAAAAGGGAAGCAACAAATATCCTCCACCAGAGAGAACATATTTTACCTTGGACCTTGTCTCACACTCGGTCTTCTCAGCCACCAGAGCTTGAAGTTTTTCCTCCAATTTCGAGTTAAACTACATATATGAGAAAAATGTAGTAAGATATAGACTATCATAGAAAAAAATAGTATCCAAAGAAACTGGATAGGATAAGATGGCGTGGGTGGCAATACCTCCTTCCTTTTCTCGGCACGCTTTGTGCATCGAAATGTAGGAGCTGAAGCAACAGTAGTTCTTGTCTTAATAGCCCGAGATGCTGCGGCACTGCTACCAGTCGATAGGCAAAAATCAATTTTAGAGAAAATGGGAAAGGTTAAACCCAGTAGTAAATAAAACATAGAGTTAAGAAAGATACATGGAAACCACCGAGCAGGAATCTTCCTCATCAGCATGCTTCTTGTTATTAGGTTGCAGTGGCTTCCTCAACGCTCTAGGTGATGCAGGCTGCAGGAAGTAAAAGCAAATCCATTGAGCCATATACAAGTAAAACCAGTTTTTTCCTAAGCCACGAAGCTGTACACGTTAAGTTTTCTGATTCAAGAAAACGTTTCAGGATAATAATTAATAAACATAAACCTCTCTAAAAGTGAAAGCAGTGGATTAAGCATGTAGGTCTACCACCACAGGGTTTAAATTATACAAGTCCATGGAACCGAGTTGAATTACCAATAGAAGTAATATTCCATTAGAACGTACCTGATTGGATTTGGTATTTGCAGGCTGAACATTGTGTTTGATAGATTTTTCAGCCACGATAGCATTGGGAGGTCGAGTACCAGATGAAGCACGCCTTTCTGTTGCCAAGGCAAATGGCTGTGGAACAGTGTGTCTTGTTCGAGCATTTCCAGCAGAAGATTTCAATGAGTTCACAGTTAACATAGATTGATGAGCATTCTTTCCTTCTAGTACCACCTTCTCGTCCAGTCTCTCTTTCTCATTATTCAAGCTGATCACACTTTGCTGCTGGTCAGGTTTTTCTGTAAGAGGAAGTTCAGGAACCTTGATTGATTTTTCATTTGTGCATTCCTTCACTTCATATTCCTTTGCTTCGCTTCCCTCTTCTGAATTGTGGATATCATGATGCCCATTTATTTCGCCAAATGACTCCACAACATCTTGATGATTGAGGCTATCTTCACAAGAAGAATCATGGGAAACTACTCCAGAGGAATATGTTATGACACGATCTGGCTCTTTGTCCATACAAACATCTGTACCTTCCATCTCCATAATACTACAATGATGAAAACCGTGATAATGACGTCAATGGGTCACAATTGGTACACAAACCAACTCTGCAATAGAATCAAATACATGAATGCACATACCACATACATAAGAAAATCCGAGGCTGTTAATATTGATAACGATATTTTGAGAGAGAAGGAAGAGAACTAGAAACAGTTGCCGCAGCCACACAGCGATTTGCCATTTGTATAAAAATGCAACTAAATGATCGCAAGCCAAAACCAAAATTTTCTATAAGAACTACAATTAACCAAATCTTACCATGCCATAAATACGCGCGCGCGCGCGAAATGCTCAATATAGGCGGTGGCTATTACCTTAATTAAAATTATCAAACCAACACCGTACTCGCAGACATAACTTTCTAAAACGAAAACATTAACTGTAAATGAACTGTAAAAGGAGATAATAGTGATCGATTAACAAATTATCCAACAGATTAAACGCAACAAAAAACACAACCTCTCAAACATCAGGAAATCATACATGTATCCAGTATCAGCTAATCATTTTCAAAATTCATCCAAGAGATTAGAAAACAACAGCAAGAAAATGTAGCAACCAGAAATCAATATGACATCTACAAGTTGTGACAAAAAAAAAAAAAATCAGTGGATCGAAAGATAGCAACCAGATCTAACAACTACATCGATTCCAAGAAACATTCTTCAAAATGTAGAAGAAGAAGATCAATCGCAACGCTACCTGTGGATTGCTTGGGATTGTATTAAGGCATCAGAGTGAATTCGCGCTTCCGAGAACGGTGTCGGAGTGCGTCCTGTTTCTGTTCCTTGTTTATATAAACTTAAGCCGCGTCGGTGCCGACTCTAGTGTTTTAACGGCGGCATTATTATTCTTTTTCCCTTTTTTAAAAAAATCGTTTTTGAATTTATTTGTTTGAGAGGGATGAAAATTAATAAATGAAGTATACCTTTTTTAATCTTTTTAAATTTTTAATTTTAAAATTTAACATTTCAAAATATTCAAGCGCGGAGTTATCAAACTTTAAGAAAATTGATTAATTTAATTCTTAAATCTTAGGATATTAATATTATTTTTTGTATAGTCAATAAATAACTCGAATTTTAATATAAATAATTTAACTATAAAAATGTTTAATCAAGTTACCGTTCAATTGGGTAAAAATTAAACTTTAAGATTATTTTTTCGATGCAGTGGTAAATTAAACCTTAAGGTTTTTTATTTCATTTTTTGTTTTTTACTGTCTGGTAAAATTCTTAAAGGTAATAATTTTATTTTATTACTTCCTACAATGAGGACTATTTTGAAATTAAAATAGGAGGGTCAGTAGGTAACATAAATGTTCCCCCTAGTCTTTTCCTTGTCTTATTGAAGACACATGACGGTGCCTGATGTAAACTTTTATTATTTTTTTATCTCAAAAATTTCTTTACTTTAAAAAATATATAATAAATTAGATAACTCCTTTAATATTTTTTTTTAATAATATAATAATTTCTAATTAAATTATATATATAATTATTTGAGCAAAAATTTTAAAAATATCAGTCATGTTCAAAGTAGACAATATCTTACTTTGCGAATGTTTGTGATTTGACATAGTATTAAAGTTATGTCCTTAACTTAGAATTCTCATATGTGGAATAGAGAAGTTGCTAGTCTCGAAAGTGTAGTAAAAAGTGACTCAAATGTCAAACAAATGGTGTATTTTATTAGAGAGTTTTAGAGAATAAATTGAATCTCGATAAAGGAGAAGTTGTTCGAGGGCTATATTAGGTCTCACGAGAGGTTCTATGGTGAAGTGCTCGAGAGACCGATTGTTAAGAAGGAGTTCAAAATTGAGCGAAAGGCGTATGTGAAAGAGAAGATCCATTTCTTAACAAAAAAGTAAAGAAATATAATGGTGTCACATCCGAATAATTATTTGATTATTGCTCCTAACCCTTGTGATAAGGCCTCATCAACCTCCAATTAATTAATTTCCCCACTCCTACTTCCCTCCCTAAATCCTTATCTCATTAACCCTAAATAAATAAATAATAGACAAAATTTATCTAAATTAATAAGTATGAGATGATTAAACTTTATTATATAATATAATATAATGTTTAGGTGACAACAAGAAAGGAAGCATTGAGACATATGATGGAAACATATAATTTGATGCCAACTCCCATGTATTATCTTAAATGAGATGACATTTTAGACTCCAAAAAAGAAATTAAAAAAAAAAAAAAATTAGGGTTTGTTGGAAAGCGAATTTGGAGATTCGAAAAGCATATAGAATTAGACGAGGAGGGTGGAGGGGGAACGGAGGGCGGCGGTGGCTCAACCGCAAGCAGGAGAAGCCAACCACCGCACCCAAATGAAAAGAGGAAGAAGGTAACAGATATATATAATGATTGAATGGAATAGTGAGTTGGCAATAATTGTATAATAATTATTATTGTTCTTCATTTTCAAAAAAAAAAAAAAAATCATTTGTTGAAATTTGAATTTTCAACCTTTATCTTAATCATTAAGTTATATTAATTCCTTTAATAATTTTTCTTTAAAATGTCTTAATTATTTATATTTTCCCCGTGCGTGTATATATATAATCTTTTTATATAAATAATTTTTTTACATAATTATTTATATCGAGGACTATATTAGATCTTAAGAGTAGCTACCTACTGGAGCTTCGATCAACTACCATCGATCAATTCCGCTTTGGGCTAACTTGGTCTGTGGAAGATGTCCACGAGAAACCGCTAACTAGCTAACTAAACTAGTGGATCGTATGCAAATAAATACAAAATCAATAAAAGCAAGAGAATTTATAAGGTATAAAAAGAAAAAGAAAAATATTAATTTATATAAATCTTAAGGCATAATTAATAAGTCAAATTTTCGAATATTTGAAGACTAAAATAAGATAAGAAAAGAATAGAAAGGGATTTTTTAATTGTTATTATTATGATTGGGTGAAGGAGGCAGTTGAATAGAGTGGCATTAAAGGCAATGTGGGCCATGCGGGCCCACTGTTTTTGTACATCGTTTTATCATGGCCTACTCTAAAGCTTTGATGGGAAGAGACTCAACCAATAGGGTTGATGATTAATTTTCATCAACCCTTCTTTTTCTTTTAATCCAACGGACATCTGAGCCTCTTGATTAAAGGCCACTGGTATCGACTGTACCTGATTATTTGGATTAATTTTAGGTGTAATAGTGGGTTCTTTTTTTCCTTTTTCTTTTTAATTTTTTTTTAATTTTTTAAAGGGTTGTTTAAGATGTTTTAATATTTTTTTTTTAACGTGTTCTTAATTATTTTAATTATCCTATTAGGTACCTAATTTTTTTTTTCCCTCTTAAATTATGAATATGAATTGAGATATACTCGGCTTAGACATCAACCATCAATAATTTTTTTTTATAAAGAAAGGATTTATTATTTTTTTTTAGAGACTAACCACCCGTAATTATAACCAAAACCTATCAAGATTAAAAATGCGAAAAATTTATATAATTATAAATTTTAGAGAAGGACAACACATAATTATAACTAAAATCTATCAACACTAATATTTTTTTTAGAGAGAATATTCATTGATTATAAACCCATGATCATTCGCTAAATTAGCCGATATGAGACTTTCATCCAAATATTCATTGATTATAAACCTATATTCATTGATTATAAACCTATGATCATTCGTTAAATTAGTGGATATGAGACTTTCATCCAACACCTCCCCAAAGTGCACCTCCCCTTGATCAAGGCTGGAGGCTAGACTCCTTTTCTTTTGGAGTTGTTAGATGACCTTTATTAGATGTTTGAGGATTCTATTGACATTACTAAATTTTAAATTTAGACATGATTCTGATACCATGTTAGATAAACAAGACTCTCCACAATGGTATGATATTGTCCACTTTGAGCATAATCTCTGGCTTTGTTTTGGGATTCCTCAAAACCTTTCATACCTCTCAAGTGTATTCTTATAAACCCCATGATTATTCTCTAAATGAGTGACTTTCATCCAACAAACATTGACTCAGTTACCTTCATCACGATTCCCACATTTTTCTTGAATTAAAACAAATTACCATAATTTATCTCCTGTTAAGATTAGATTTGATTGAGTTATTTAGATTTGATTTGATTTAGTTATTTAAATTATATTTGATTTAGTAGAGGGATGCAACATCTTTTTTACAAATTGTTGAATGGAAGCATAAATGCAACGTTATCTGGTGCAAAATTGAAATTAAAAACGGAGTAATTTTAGTTCAATATAACCACCGTATATCAAATTTAAATTTGGTGCAAAATTAGATTTGTAATTTGACCTAAAATAATAATAATAATAATAATAATAATAATAATAATAATAATAAATCCAACAGGCTTAGAGAGGAAAATGTAAAGCGAAACAAAATTGGAAAATCCAGTAGACGCGGTTCGCTCGGCACTTGTCTCAGCACTGGAAAGGCGGAGAAGAAGACGTTACATTTGCAGGAATTAGCGCGCAGGCAGGTACAGTTTGAATACGAGCTCACCCTTTTTTTTTTTCACCTTCACAAGATGCCTTATATTGCAGTTTAGCTCTGCGTTCGTTACTGAATGTCGCAGAGCAACTAGGGAGATAGGAAGTGCAGGAAACTTGTTTTGGCTAATCGAGAAAATGAATTTTCAGGCTGTTTACCGGCGGGAATGGCGATAAACTAGACTGTACCTCTAGCAGCCCTAGGTTTTGGCATTTGAAGAATTGTCGCCGAGCAAGCTCAGGCTACGCTCATAACTGTAATGCTTTTCTTCTTCTTCTTCTTCTTTTTTTTTTTTTTTTGTCATCTTTTAATTTTCAGTGTTACTATGATGCTTTTACCAAGTGGATGATCGATTTTCAGTTTGCTGCAATGGTTTTTGAACGTGACGGTTGGGGAAATGGGGAGCTCAAGGTTTTGTACTGTCTTTATTTGCAGTAGGCTTTGAATTGTTTGTGGTAGAGAGAGTGAGAGTCTTTAGAAACATATTTGCGAGGTAACTTTTTTCGAGTATCCTGTTCGTTGAGGAGGTATTCTCTAGAAGTTGATGAGTGCTCTCCTATGATAATGGGAAACAATGCCTATCCGTTTCTTGAAATGTTTCACAAAATAAAGAAACATTTGGGAAAACTGTTTATCTCTCTCTCAGGCTTGCCTTACTCAATTCTTCACATGTTGTGATAGTTTTTTTTTTTTTCCTCCGCTCTAGCAGATAAGAGAAACATCGCCAAGATCTAGATAGAATAACTTAGATACTTGGTATTGGAAGTGAACCGATTTTCCTAATTGATTGTTTATAAGCTAACCAAAGATTTCTATAATTATGCTCTCCCCTTAGCTGCAGCCAAATGGAGAGTTCTTCTTTTGTAATCAATATGCTTTGTTTCTTATCCATAAGAAAGAAAAGAAAATGTCATGAAGGTAAAGGTTCAAAGAAGGGTGACCACATATTTAAATTTAATGGGAATCTTGTAGGGTTATGCGATTACCAGCCATAATATGTGTAAACAAGTACAAACAGAGATAGTTAATGCTTGTATGTACAAACAAAGAGCTGCCTAATACTTGTAAGCTAGTGCAATTTTTGTATGTAGATTATGGAAGCGCTGGCTTTACATGGCCATGGCTTCCCTTCTCCCCAGGTATTATGAATGCAAATGATGAACTAGATGAAAGTTATGCTGCTAATGTTATATTTTTGGCTTGAATTATGTATTCTAGTTTTTCAATTTGGAAGTTCTTTCCAACAGGTGCCTGCTAGATTGTGAAATGATATGGCAAGCAAGTTACCTTTTGAAATTGGGCAACTGGTAGAATCACGTTGCTTTCTCATTGGTTATCGTGGTGCTTGGTTCCGATGTAAGGTATGAATCATATTCTTTCTTGTAAAGGCTAATTATTGAAGTGGCGTTGTTGACAATCTAAGAGCATGTATCTGATTTACCCTTATGATCTAATTTTATCCATTTTTTTCAAATATTTTTAACATTTACAATCTTAATTTGTCAATCTAAGGACAATCATTGAAGAAGATGTGCTTTCATTTGAGAGTTTCAGTAGTATCAAAATTAATACGAAGATTGTGGTTCTGGTGAAAGATAAGATAGTTAAAGAAGGATAATAGAAGGTTCATTAGTGGAGTATATAGTATGTGTAGGAATTCATGTTCTGGATTACTGAGAAGTTCATGGACTTTATCACTTTAGAGGCCTTATTATATCATTTAATGATCTTCTAACAGCTTTCCACAATGTTGCACACTGTTCATTTTTATATCTCTTTATTGTCTGAATGTTAGAGTATTATATCTACGTGTGTATAGAGACGTTCTTGATTAAGAAAAGGATACTTATCTAGACCCAAGCCCTAGAGTCCCTAAAGGATTATACCTGCAACAAGAGCGAACATTCCTCTAGCTTAGACATGTCTGTTTTCAGTAGTTAATTGGTTTATAGGACTTACTTTGTTATATGGGATAAATAGGTAAAAAAGCTGAGACCTACTTTGTAGTTCCATCAACTTCAGTATTTATTATCAGCATTTTTTTAAATAAATGAGTGAGAGTTTTGTGATTTATCATAATAAAATGAACACTGTTTCCCCGACGCTTATTGCCTTTTCAGGCTTAAGCATTTTCATTGAAAATACTGATGGATTGAACCTCTAGGTCATGGGTTTAAACCTCCCTGGATCACCTACTTGAGATACTTCAAGATTAGTTATCCAAGTTTTCAATACTATTGGATCTTTTGCTTGGTCCCTTGTTTTTAATATCAAGCAAGCGTAGAAAGGTTAGAACATTTCTGATAGACTCTAAAACAAGAAATAAAAAAGAATACATATGCCCCCCGTGAATCAAGTTCAGAAAGAGGGGATGCTGACCAGGAATTCTGAGGGCTTAGTCTCTCCATAGGCATAAGTGCCATATAAATTCATTTAAAATTTATACCCCACTTCCACTTCCCCAAGTATTAATTCTCTATCAAGCAATTTTTCTTCATGTCACATTACAGCGTATTTTAGTTCTAAAGTCCTATTTTATGGTATTATGAGACAGATAAAAACATGAGAATGAGTTACAAGCGATTTATCTTATGTGGATCTAGTAAAGCAAAGTGGTTTCTGATCATCCAACTAATTTACTTCTTTAGTGAACCTTCTGCTCTAATTGAACTTTGTTTCTAGAAATTCTTCTTGGAATAAAGAACACATCTTTTGGCCAGTTTCTGTTATCAGGTACTGAATACAATACTTTTCTTAATTGTTTGTACATTTTCAACCAGATAAAGGACATTGCCTGGAGAATGGGGAGTCTATCGTATGAATTGGAATTTGTTGACTTTCCTGATGAAGGTACGTACTTATCTTTATTCTTTGTACTAGCTTGTCCCTTTCTTGGTCGAAGCCTTCAAGAGTTTTCATGGAATATGACTACTATTATTCATTGATTTTATTATGACATCAAGTGAATGATATTGCGATGAAAAATTCCATTACTTTGACTATGCTTTTCATTACGAAGGATCCTTAGTGTTTGATCACAATTGTATAACTAGTTTTCCAACTCAGCGTGGAAAATACTTTCTTTTGTAGTATAGCCATCTTTTGATCTCCAAATGTTGTGATCACAATTAGCTGATTTGACTACTTGTTTTGAAAATTGGAAGAATGAGATATATCTGTGTAGAGAACCATTATAAAGTAGTTTGAAGAGGAGACTGCCCATTCTTAGACCAAAAATTTGAATTAATTGTGAACTTTGAGAATTCCATTTGCATTTTTGTCGTATAGTTTTACAGTGGTTGGCTTCTGTTCAGTACTTGGTAGTAAAAAACTTGTGGAATATTTACCAGCAGTAGGTTGAAGTTGATTTCAAACCCATTTTCTTTTGGGTGAGCCTGAAGGCTTTCGTTAATTGATGCTTGTGGCTGAAATTATTTGTAGAATAAATATTTAGTACGTAGTCATGAAACATATCGGATTCAGTTTCTGGGACAGTACTATATTCACGGTTTGAACTTGTCTCTGATTTCAGAAGTAGTATGGACAAAGCCGTTTCAAAAACCACCTGCTGCCTTTGGTATCCCATCAACTGGGCCAAAAGGGCAGTTGATGGTGCGTCCTCAGTTTCCACAAGTATATCGTGAAAAACAATTATCTGATAGTACCAACTCTCAGCTAGAGGTGACTGTTGTTGTGAATGATGTCTGGAAGGTGGGGGATTTAGTTGATTGGTGGAAGGATAACTGTTATTGGTCTTGCAAAATAATTGCAATATTGGGAGATGAGGAGGTCAAGGTACTTTTATTTACCTACTACCTTAGATTTTCAACTGTGTTCATTGGTTACTTCTTACTTATTTCTTATTAACTTAATCATGGATGATAGAGTGGATAGTGCAATGACTAACCAAATGCTCGGCTTTTATTTGTGACTAAGGATGCCTTTTCCCCAAAAATATTTATTGCCCAAATCTTAGCTACCCTGTCAGATATAACAAGTCAGACCAACTGTTTGATTTGTCTCCACTGTCTAATTATCGTGTGTAACTTTATTCACTAGTTTGAAGGCTATTTTCAAGGGATTGATTATTTTTCTTTTGTATTATCCTGTTTTTTCAAGGTTGAGCTGCTTCCCCCTCCATTTGGTGAAGGATCGGCTTATCATGCCTCCTCCAAGGATTTGCGGCCATCCTTAGACTGGTCTCCGGGATCTGGTTGGACGGTCCCTGATATGAAGGTGTCATTCTTTCAACCGTTCTATTCAATATTGGTCCCGTTAGTTAGAAATTGGGGCTTTTGTGCGTGAGAATTGGATTTTTTTTCCATCTCAAGGGCTTGTTTTCAAAACTTTGGGTTGAAAACTTGATAAAAGAAAGCTTGGTTGGATGATTCAGATACTTCAGTCTTTTTTGTTGTCGTTCGCTTAGTACTAAGGTCTTTGTAATTCCTTTGTGGTTATAGGTGAATGGAAGTGCTCAATGTGCTCGGGTGCTTAACAATGGAAGTGTAGGTAAGAGCCGCAATAATAACACTAATCACTTCTAAGAATGTATGAGTTATTATATTTTACAGTTAGTGGCCACTTGTTTGTACATTAGAAAGATCTTCTTACAAGAATAATAAGCTATTTATTTTATTTATATATGTTTTGGGATTGATTCATTATGGTTTCTTGGTGATGCACGACAGCCTCGAGACCCCAGAACGTGAGTCAAGGAAATGACAGTGAAGCCGCAGCTGGAAACTCAAATGCATCGTTAGATTTACAGGCTAGTTCCACGCGACCTATTCCTGCACCAGCCAGAAAGTCCAAGCGAATGTACAGCAACACGGCATCGAAGGGGAAACACGAACACACACCAGAATTAAGTTCCGATTCGAACCGTGTGAATACAGTAGCCAAGAAAAAAAGTACATCGGACAATGACTCGAGTTCACCTACTCGAGAACGAAGCACGACAACAGAAACTCGAGGAACAAAAACCGATGCAGATGGATGTAGTGATGGTCAGTCTGTAAAGAAGATGGTACCCAATGTTAGTTTAAATTCCATGCACCATGGTTCATTAGAAGATGCAATTTTGGACTTGGAAGAGCTGATCAACAGGATTAAATGGATCAAACAAATTTTGGAGGGTGGAACGGCTTTGCCAAATGCTTCAGGATCTTCATGGAAATTTCTGGAACACCGATCCTCATCTACACCAAAATGAATGCATCACAAGAATAGAAGGTATTTTCACGAGTCTATGGCATGAACTCCCTTTTGATTGAATGGTTTAGAAATGTTAGGCTTAACTCGGTAAAAGCATCACTACTTGAGAAAATTGCAGAACGCTCTCAGTTATCTCACTAAAATTTGATGCATCTCTCAGTTACCAACCAAAAGTATTTCAGCTTAAAAATGTAGTTATTCTCATATATATGTGTGTTTATTTGTGGATTAGTTTATGTGTCCATATGAAATTACTGAAGCTAATTTTTTTTAGTGTTATATTCTTTTAGAAAATAGTAAATTTATAATTGACTATCAGTTTTAATGAATTATTAATAAATTGTGGGGAGAACAAGGGGATGCCTTTCAGGAAGCCCCATTGAGGAACCACCCCATACAAGACGAAAGCAACTGAAGGCAGGGAGGAGGATGTGAAGTAGGCGTAGTAGGCGTAGGCCATGCTTTGGAGAATTGACATCCTTGAGACACCGTATGTGAGAGGACTATACTTAGATAAAGCAACTTGGAACAACTCTGAGCTCCATTTTAGCATCTGAACCATGGCGTCTTTCATGTCCACTGGGCTGCAACCCAGGAAGCATGCCCGCTTTGAGTACAGATAAACACAACTCCATCCTCTGCATTGCAGCAGATACCCACTGATACTCCTTTTTTGCATTCAACGAGTCAATGAACTTTTGGGATCGACCAAGAGCTTTTTGCATTCAACGTCTTCCTCCTCAAGAAATATCCAGTTCCGGACAACACCGGCCCTCTTACCCCATCCATTCCACGCCACTTAGTCTAGAAAACAAAACCCAGAAACATGGCATTTTAACAAACAGGTAGCCTGCAAGAACCTCCATGTAAAAGGAAAGGGTCGTGGAGGAGTTCATTACCTTGAAGGCAGACCGGGATTCTTTCTGATATTGTAGAAAAGTTTCTTTTAATGCATAAAGCGTCACCGGAGACCCGCCGTCGTCCGACAGGTAGATGCCCACCTTCTCCGCTGGATACTCCAGAGCCAGAGACGACAACACGGTGTTCATCACCTCCACCGTCGGCTCTTTCGCCGGATCCACTGTGGGGATGAACACGTTGACGCCTGGGAGCTCCTCGTCGCCGGGGAGATTTTCCGGCGAGACGGAGCGGGATACCGGCCGCCATCGGAACGACTGGGTTAGGACCCAAACGAAGGTGAAGATGAGTTCTGCGATGGTGACGAGAGCCCAAAGTAGGGGAAAGACGACGTCGTTGCGATGGAATGCGGCGGTGATCCGGTTATAGAGAAGGAAAAGAACCGCCGTGAAGTGGAGGAGCATGTGAAGGCGGTTGCACTCTTGCTTTTCTTATTTAAATATTGATGAATTTTTTAATTTTAAAAAAACTTGATTTTTTGTCTTTGAAATTTGATTAAATTATTGTAAAGTAATTTTAAAAATGTTTTTGAAATTTAAACATTTTTTCTTTCAATGAATTTATGCAGCTTGTGGCAAATAAATAGCTACCAATTTCAATTTATTAGGTTCTTAATTTTTAAAAAATAAAATATATTTTAATTATATAAAGGAAAATACAGTAGTTTTATTTTATTACAATTAAAAAATTTGAATTAAAATATGAGATCTGCCCTGTTTTAAAAAAAAGTTGCTAATTCTAATAATAAACTCATTCCGAGGTGGGCATGGGCAATTTAGACATTTACTTTATTATTTGGCTGCGCACGTTTTAAACGTGCCAACAATTAGATTTCAAATTTTCTTTATTTTGTTTTTATTTGAAACTCATTTATTTTTATTTTAATTATAATTTTAGTTTCCATCTTTGAAAAAAAAACCTAGAAGATTAAAATTTAGCTCAATTTTGAAGGAGAGAATTAGTTTGGGTAATTAATAAAAACATGTGTACTTGTTTAAATTATTTGATTTAGTATTCAACTTAATTAATTTTTTTTAGATTAGGATTCAGAATCTAGATTTGATATTTGATAGCTACGATGATAGCTCTGACATGGTCAAATTACTCACTCTTCGCTTATAAGGATTTGAATTAGGATTCATAATTTGGACTCGGTACTTGATGACTTCGACATTTTCGTGCAACATGGTCAAGTTATTATTCACTTACAAGAGTGAAGACTATCCCGAGAGACCAATGCAAGTCATTCCAGCACGAGTTGTCTCCACTCACATACATTACTTGAAATTTTTTAAAAAGGTCACCCAAAATAGAATTGCTTCAAACCAAACAAAGCACTCTTAATCATGTTCTATGATTGAGTCACTGAAAAGAAATGTGCATCTTGTTGATCTTGTTGGTATAAGTAAGAAACTTTCTATTCTTTTAACTCTTTCTTTGTTATCATATTATGAGGATTGTTCTCATTCGGAGGTGGTATTAGCTCATTTATGTACCTTTCTTTTACTTGGGTGTCACAAGAATTAGCACTTACTAGAGATTTAGCTCGACTATCAACATCAACTCTCTTACACACTCTGCTTGAAAATTGAAAAAAAACGAATGTGTTGTTCAATTGAATATACCCTCGATTCTCAACAATTCTCTTGTGGTATCTTAAACAAGGTTTATAAAGCCTTAAAGAGAGAAGGATTAGAGGTATGGTTTGATTGAATAATGTTAGAGATGGAGGAGAGGAGTGAAAGAGACGGCAGAGGGCGTTGGCAGTGAGGGTAAAGACTGCAATTTGGGTATCACAACCTTAAAAAAATGATACCCATATGGAGTATTGCATGGGCTCACCAAATTAGCCACCAGTTTTTATACTTCAAATCTCAGTTAATAAAGGCAATAATCTTTTGTGTGTTTTGCTTCTCTGCTGGATTTTTTCCTTCTTCACCATACTTTTTCCCTTCTCACTCATACCAATTTCTTATATTTATTTCTCATTCTCATCTTCTCTTTTGTTTTCATTATTAAACAAACTCTATCATCTTACCTTGTTTAAGATACTATATTTTTTATCCACAATGCACCTCTTAATTTGCAAATTAACTGCTTCTAAAACTTGATTAAAGTGAGATCTCATATCAGTTAGAGAAGAGAAACATTTCTCATAAAGATGTGAAAACTTCTCTCTAGTAGACGCGTTTTAAAATTGTGAGGTTGACGATGTGGAGTTGGTCAATCATGCTCGAACATGTACTTATTCTAAGTGCCTATTTATTTTCTATCAGTATCTATGGATTGATCACGAGCCGAAATATGGTTAGGGTCCTTATGTGTCTTGAGCTTATACTGAATGAAGTTAATATGAATTTCGTAACATTTTCTGATTTTTTTGATAGTCGCCAATTAAAAGGGAATATTTTCTCAAGCTATTGCAGCCGCTGAAGCAGATATTGGCCCAGCTATTGTTTCGTTAATTTATCGTAACAGAAAATCAACTCGTATCAATCAATCGAATNCTGCTTCTAAAACTTGATTAAAGTGAGATCTCATATCAGTTAGAGAAGAGAAACATTTCTCATAAAGATGTGAAAACTTCTCTCTAGTAGACGCGTTTTAAAATTGTGAGGTTGACGATGTGGAGTTGGTCAATCATGCTCGAACATGTACTTATTCTAAGTGCCTATTTATTTTCTATCAGTATCTATGGATTGATCACGAGCCGAAATATGGTTAGGGTCCTTATGTGTCTTGAGCTTATACTGAATGAAGTTAATATGAATTTCGTAACATTTTCTGATTTTTTTGATAGTCGCCAATTAAAAGGGAATATTTTCTCAATTTTTGTTATAGCTATTGCAGCCGCTGAAGCAGCTATTGGCCCAGCTATTGTTTCGTCAATTTATCGTAACAGAAAATCAACTCGTATCAATCAATCGAATTTGTTGAATAAGTAGTATTTATTTATCGGATAAATTCTGATATTCATCAAGTCAAATTATCTGTATGATACGTAATTCATGATCATGTTTGCGAAAACGTAAAAAATCAAAGTATCTTGGTCCTATCGCATGAGTTAATCTGAAAGTAGATTGATTATAAAAATTCTGATCAATTATTGACTCATCTGGTATCTAAATATATAATTCATTTACAAATTTACTCGATCGAAAATTTATAGTCTTAAAAAAGAATTCTAGATCCAATNAGCGAGCCAAAGCGAACAATATCTGCTAATGGTGGGCTTGTGCTATTACAAATGGTATCAGAGTCAGGTACCGAGTGGTGTGCCAACGAGAACGTTGGGCCTCCAAGGGGGGTGGACTGTGAGATAACGAAACATTCCTTATAAGGGTGTGGAAATCTCTCTCTAGACGTATTTTAAAATCGTGAGACTGATGATGATACGTAACGGACCAAAATAGGTACTATCTGAATCTATACTAGATTTGGACATGAAAGTGAAACCCTAGGTATGATGATGTAGGTTTTATGAAGAACAACACCTAACACATGGACATTTCCCACACCTTTTTGTTTCTATATATATCCAAACCCTAAATTCCAAACGTCAACTCATTTTGTGGGTAAGAACACAATAATTTTTCCATCTCTCTCTCTCAAGAAATGGAGAGCAAAAGTTTGAAGATGAACAGCCCACAAGAACAGCTTAGAATTACAAACAAACCAAACAACACAAGAGGAGATCATCAAGAAGAAGAAGAAGAAGAAGACATTGTTGGATTTGCATGGGGTTCATCAAGAGCTTATTCATGTGGGTTTTGCAAAAGGCAATTTCGATCTGCGCAAGCTCTTGGTGGCCACATGAATGTTCATCGAAGAGACCGAGCCAAGCTCCGAAGATCTCCTCCATTGGGTTCGCCTCATTTTCATGGATCCTCGTCTCAACCCATTAAGTTTCTCAAACTCTATGATTTCTCAAGCCTTAGAGGTGAAGAAGAAGCAGATGGAGAGTGTAAGATTTGGAAGAATGTTAAGAAGTTTGTGAAGGAGATTGATTTTCTTGGTAGTTCCAATGAGATTGATTTGGAACTTAGATTAGGGTTTTAGGTTGCTTTTGGACTCAACTACAAATGGAGTTCATTATCCATGAATCAGTTTTTGTTTAATTTCTTAATATATTATGGTACCAAGGTTGCATTCATCATGTACAACTAAAGTAAATCGATGACAAAACAAACCGTTCATGTCCATGATTTAGACCAAGATTTGTAATTTAGATTTGACACATCATGACTACAACATTCTCCTGCATCTCCTGCCACATGACCATGTTGTCTACTTGTTTTGAACTACCTCTTAGAGTGAAGACCCTAACCTTCTTATGTATCCCCGAGACATGACCATGTTGTCTACTTGTTTTGAATTATATCTTAGAGTGAACGACCCCAATATTCTCTTGTCCTGTGCAACAGGACCATGTTGTCTACTTATTTTGAACTATTTTTTAGAGTGAAGACCTTGACATTCTCCTACATCTCGTGCCACATGATCATGTTCTCTACTTATTTTGAACTACTACTTAGAGTGAAGACCCTAACTTTCTTATGTATCCCTTGAGACATGAACATGTTGTCTACTTGTTTTGAACTATTTCTTAGAGTAAAGACCCCAACATTCTCCTACATCTCGTGCCATAGGACCATGTCGTCTACTTATTTTGAACTACTTTTTAGAGTGAAGACCCAGACATTCTCCTACATCTGGTGCTACATGACCATGTTATCTACTTGTTTTGAACTATCCCTACCGACCGACACAAATTTCTTTAAGATGTTTTATCTTCACTCACATGTTTTTAAGAGGTCACCCAACATAAATTGTTCTGAGCTGAACATGTTTAACTTTAAAGTCTTTGAAAAACAAGATGCACCTTATTCCACTGAATCCCGAGCATACCGAGCGTAGAGGTTTAAGAAGGTAAACTAAAAATCAAACAAGTATTAAATTAGGGTTAAATTGTGGAATGAAAATAAAAGTAATAGGGTTCCCATTTGACGCCACCCTTCATTACCATTTCTATTAATTGTAATGCATATGAGTGAGACAGGGCATTGGGGATTTGAATATGACAAGAAGACAGCGTCATAGGCTGTGTTTCCTTAACCAAAATTTGATGTCTTTGCATATTTCCAACGATGTTTGGTTGGAAGTAGACATGATTCCTTTTCCCTCTTGGGATTTATGCCTTTCTTTTCCCACTCAAATTTGAAGCATCTCACTGCAATCACAACATCTCTTTTTTCTCTCATAAACACTGCACCTTTGCAAACCCACCTTAAAACCCCCTCCCCCTCTTTCCTCTTTCACTTTTGGCTTTTACTTCATAAATTTAGCTATGGAATACTACTGGCTCGTGTGTTCTATCCAAGATTTTGTAGAATCTAATCTATATTTGGATTGTTCATCATGTGAGAAGTTATATGATTTGTGTTTGATTTTACTATGATACGTATAGATGTAACGACGGTTTAAGGTATTTTGAGTTTTACGAGCCGTTTCGATTGAAGACAGGAGAATGTGAAAGCAAATTTTGGTACAAAGTTTTTGAAGATTTAGCGTGAAAACGAGTCATTGAGTTATTAAAATATATTGTGACACCCGAGCAAAAGAGGGATACATGAATGAACCAAGACGATATCTGAATGAGAGAAATATTGAGGATAAGATGACAAAGAAAGACTTAAGTCATTACTTATACCAACAAAGTGCACCTTTCTTTTTGATGACTTAATCATCAGTGGTCCATAGTGAAACGTGTTTTATTAGGAGCAATTCTATGTTGGGTGATCTCTTAGGAATTTTTCTGAGATGCATGTGAGTGAGAAAACATGTTGGAAGCACTCGTATTGATCTGTAGGGATAGTCTTCACTCTTGTAGGTAACGTGACCATGTCGTAGAGGATGCAAAGAAATACTGGGCCATCAAGTGTCGAATTTGGATTCTGAATCCTGGGTATAGGATCGTTGTATATGTACTCTCAACCAAAAGATCAAATTTTGAAAAACGAAAGAACAAGTTCAAATCTTACACTAAAACAATATTATAAAAAAAGAACAAATAAAGGAGAATGTTTCCATTTGTCACAATGAAATATAACAATAGAAATGTCCATTTGTTGTTGGAGGGTTTTGCATGGACATATAGAATGGGATCATCTCCTTATTTAAGAAAGACTTTGACATTATCAAATTATTAAGATATAAACCCTAAAAAAAACAAGAACAAAAAGGTATATATCGTTAACAACTACATTGACATTAACATTTTAAAAATTATAATTCTTTACAAAAACCCCTTTTTTTTTTAATTGTGGATTAGAATCAATTAATATTTGTATTAGACAAGGAAGATTCATAAACACATCCAAATGACAAAGCCGAAAGCAACTAGAGCAGTTGAATTCACATCACAGCACACATGTCATTAACAAATAGATCAAACAAAGCCGGCAGCCATAAAAATTCTAAGAACAAACATCCAAAATAGTCTTCTCAATCATGTTTATATAATATCTCTTCCAAAGCTTGTTTTCCCCTTCCTATTCTCCCAAAAATCTCATCTTTTTTCGTTATGGATTCAGAAAAATTGGGCAGTAGTTCGGAGAGTTCGAGCGAAGAACAATCCGATCGAGTAAACGAAGACGATTCGGATTCGTTTGGGGTTAAACGTTCATATGGGTGCATATTTTGCAAGCGTGGGTTCACCAACGCTCAAGCTCTTGGAGGGCATATGAATATCCATAGAAAAGATCGAGCCAATAAAGCTAAGCAAGTCGCGTCTTTTTGTGTTCCAAGCAAGCAAATTGAGCCATCCACGTTCGTGAATACGTCTAATTTTGAGCCACTTTTGGTTGGGTCTAAGGTGAGTTATGCACCATCCGGTTCGAACCCAGATGGGTACTTCCAAGAACTTGGAGACTTGAATATGAACCTTTGGGGGGAAGATTTGAGCCTAAGAATTGAACCAAGTAAGGGGAGGAGAGGGGTTTGGAGCGGCGAGGGTTTGGATTTGGAGCTTCGACTTGGCCATTATCCCTAAATCTCTATATTTCACATCGTTTAGTACACTAATTATGCTCTTAGGGTAATCATTTTCTTTACTCTTTATAAATACAAAGCTTTTATATCTATTTTGTTCTTGTTATTTCTTGAGCAATTAGGGTATTGAAGCTCCCATAACATTGGATCAATCATGTTTTACTTGAGCAAAAGATTATGACATATAGATTTTCAATTCCTTAGCCGTTCTTTGTATTTTGTAGTTTGTTTTAGGAATAGACAATCTAATAATTTGGTTATTCAATGTGAAGTTGGTGTAACAATTCCGTAAATGATCTTTTGAAAAAAAATCCCTAATTATTTCATGCTTTTGTTCATGAAATTGTGATAGAAATTTTGATTTGCTGATCTATGTATGCTTAATTCTTTGATAGATATTACTTTTAACAAGAATGGATTTTACATATTCTTAAAAGCATCGAAAAAGGTTACAAACAAGGGCCGAGAAAAGTTATTCCGACCAAAAGTTCTCTATCAAAAAGTTTTGAGAAAAGTTATTCCGACCATAATTTCTCTATCAATTTTGTTTTCAAGATAACCCTATTGCTTTTGATGTATGTTGTTGAACACAACGAATTTATGAGAAAACACTCGTACTTTTTACTAAGACCAATCAAGAAGAGATTATAAGTTAGTAGGTAGAAACTACTAAACTGCTGTGCTTGGAATTGCTTGAGATGAAAACTTATTAAGATGAGGAGGTATTTACAACAGCGAAGAGACATATTTAATACTAAAATATCTCATTCGAATGAGAGCAATCCTAAAGATATGATGGTTAAGAAATGCTTAAAAGAATTAAAAATTGAATTTTTTTAAAATGCATGTGAATAGAATGTGAATAGAAGGATGAGATTCTAAGTAGTCTGATCAATTTACAAGGTGGATACGGCAGCGACGGCGGCGCCTCCACTTCTCCGCTACCTGCGGTGGCTGGATAAACCTCATCTTCTTTATGATCGTTCTCTAAAGGCAATCTCTCATATGTTACAATAGCAAAAGAAGCAGCAATCAACACTACAGGCCCAGCCGCCAACAGCGGGCCCACGACTGTCCCTCTGACAACCTGCCCCTGCCCGCCAGCGAGGTTTACGGTCAGCCCGCTCGAACCGGGAGGGGCTCGACCGGGAAGAAAAGAACCGGTCAAAGACAGCATATCGAACCGGCCATGAAGTGGAATCACAGCAGCGGATAGCCGGAGAGTGACGTCGTCCACCATTCCCCTGCCGCTGAGAACACAAACCCCACGCTGCCGGCGGCGAGAAAATTGGTTTATGCTGTCGGCGACGTCGGCTCCTCCGGCGATCTCGATCACGTGCATGCTAAGAGCGTGAGGACTGTCGCGCGTGACGATAATTGGGGATTTCTGTTTGTTTTTGGATCCCAGAGGCCGCCCTCTCGATCGGCGGTTGCCAACCACCACCATGCCTTCTTTCTGCTCGTCTTCTTCGTCGTCATGATCTCTTCCTCCGCCGTTGACGACGGTTTCTGCTGGACTGGTGGCCGGGAAGCCCACCCGACTGACCCACCTCGGATTAGCCAGAGTAGCGGAAAATGAAGGTAAATTCGAAAAAGGTTCAGTTTTGAAAAATGGGAAGATGTTTATATTTTATGGGTAACTATTTTTTCAGATCATAAGCGAAAAAAGCAATTAACTTGAGAATGGGAATGGGCATATAACGTTATTATATACACAAGTTTTAGGTTTAAAGTATTAGAATTTAATTATATAATAAAAGATTAAAAACTACATTCTAATTTTCTTTTCAATTAATTCATTCGCAAGTTTATTTAATTTCAAAGACGTTAACAAAAAGCTTCATTAGTTGAAGTACTTTGTCCAATTGCACATGTTTTTCGACTAATGAAAAGACACAATTTAAACTTTTTTATAAACCTACCGTACAAAATTCATCAGAATGTTAAACATAAAGTTGATGTATTTAAATACAACTCATTCAAACGTAATCCAAACATGCATTCGAGTTACATTCATGCACATTAAAACAACAGAAGGAATTATAAATAAGATAATCTTTTCAAAGTGGCATAATGCAAAAATTCATGTTGACATGGAGCCCATGACTGATTCAATAAATAATCCATTACTAGCCTTATACGTTCATGTAATTATTTAAAGAAAAAATAAACTTTAGAAAAAATTTAATATTAAAAAAGTCAGTAATTAATCTCTCTAATCAAGTTAGACATGTAAGTTAAACATGCATACATGTTGTATGTAGGCACTAAGATGAGGCAAGAGACTTCTAATACTTCACGAAAGCTAATGGATCTACATCCTTCTACTCTTGTTTCTTATATACTTCCATAAACAAAAAGCAACAACAAATCCCAAATTAATGTTTAAAACTCATTATAAATTTAGATAATGTTAAATAGCTTACCACTAATTGCATCACAAAAAGAATTCAAAATAACAATCAATCATCATTTGACCTACTAATCCTAATCACCAAACCAAATCCACCTACAAACCTATTAAAGTAGTCTAGTAAGATGGGAAGTGTCTTGTCTTACACTATCCTGAAAATAAAAACCTTCTTTCATTCAAAAGCATGAGCAAAAAGAACACTCTTTTTATGTACCTATTACTGGTTGAATGCAGTATATATTCTAAACCCATGGATATGCTTTTATCTCGTCAAAAAATAGTAAAAATAATAATAAGCAAACAATAAAAAGAAAAAGAAGAAAGGGGGCCATTTATTGACCTGTTCCAGTCCATTAAAAATATGTATTTTTGGCAAGTCTTGTGTTGCAGAATCGTGTGGCCTGTGTTCCAATGTTCTTGCAAAGACAAGGACCATGCGAGGTGGGAACAATCATGCGATGCATCTAATACGTCACGTTGAGTTGACTCGACGTACAAATCTTACTTTAACTTTGCATGAAGAATCTGAGGAACCTAGAAATCAAATACAAAAATGGGGAAATCAATCTAAAAACCAAAATTGTAATGCAAGAGAGAGAAGGATATCAAAATTGCATTCACTACTGTATAAAAGAAAAACTGAACGTAAAACCAAGCTTTACCAGAGTTCACTTAATAAAACATGGTTGCGAGCTGTTGTATAACAATGTAAATGAAAAATGCAATGAAATTTGAAAGGACTCGATAAAATGGTGTAAATATGTAATTCAGGCTCATCAAACAACATGGATTACGTTGGAAAAAGTAGATGATCGAAGTGAAATGTTGAGCTGAACCCTTACCTGATGAGATAGAAAAGAAGTAAGAAGGACAATACGAAATAAACTGCAAGTCTACAAGTTCTCCACTTCGATTTTTGCTCAAAAACCTACAGAACATGTACATTGAAAACTTTGAAAAATTAGGAGGATGCATGGAAGTAGGAGACGTTTACAAGATCAAGGAATGTTCTATCATATTTCTAGGACTGGATTTTCTGTATCATTTTACTTTTTGGAACAATAATGTAAGTGCTGAACTTGCAAAAGCTCTCTCTATCTCTTCATTTTCTTTCTCCCTATAAAAGGTAGGTAATGAACAAAAACATTCCCTAAACATGACGAACTCAAAAAGGCTTAGATCATGTACCATCTTGAATCGATCCATGGTTCTTGACATTATACCCCTTGAAGAATCCATGCCATTTCCCTGGATTAGAATAAAATCCATATGAAGATGCTCGTATCATTTTCCACTGACAAGACACAAACAA
Source organism: Cucurbita pepo subsp. pepo (assembly GCF_002806865.2). Taxonomy (NCBI): domain Eukaryota; kingdom Viridiplantae; phylum Streptophyta; class Magnoliopsida; order Cucurbitales; family Cucurbitaceae; genus Cucurbita; species Cucurbita pepo. The sequence continues at coordinate 1,180,042 of NC_036654.1, forward strand.
ATAACCTTGAAGAAACAACATACCATTCGGTCAAGTAAATTATTATGACTCTCCACTTCTTCGTGAATGTCACCTGTCAACTATTTCAAATAAAATGCATATTAAGAGTAAGTCGAAGTACAAAAAGATCCCTAATTCTTGTTGTATATATCAAGGGATGATGGAGCTATATAGTGATCATTTAAGCTGATCCACATGAAGTGAAGTGTTACTTTAAGTGCTATGTGATGAAATCATATATGTAAGTTTTTTTCCACACTGGAAAATCCAAGTCTCATACTTCAGCAATCCTCAAAAGTATTTCTATTCCTAGAAATTCACCATTGTAAGCAGTGAGAAACTGAAAATTACTATATCATTAGTCATTACAAGGAAATTTGGACCCATAATCTAAGAGTTCGCTTATCATTATTTATTAACTCCAAGTGTTCTACCACTATGTCCAACCTGAACATAAACTAACTAAACCCACTCAAAAGTCAATATTAACTAGTTCACTTATCCCAGAGCTCTCTAAGCACAACAGTCTATTGCATCAAAGGCACTTTCAGGCAAGAATCATACTTGAAATGAGCTCATTATAGTACTAAATATGGATGCTTAGATGCATAAATACAGCTGAAGAAATTCTCAAAGAATACACTTCATATCCATTTTCCTAATCATTTTTGTCTAATGGTTAAAGAATCTGAGGCAAAAGGATGAATCGATGAATTGCAAAAGGATCTGAAGCAATAAATTATGCGCATGCAGCAACGAGGAAACAGCTACAAGATCCCAATGCCAAAATGTTTGTTTATAATTAAAAAATAAAAATAAAAACAGCTTGCTAAGTAAAACGGCCAGGAGATTATAATAAAGGGAGATCAGACATAGATAAATAAATAATTAAGGAGAATTTCCCTGCTTAAAACTAACCCTCTTCAGAATAGAAACTCTATCTTCCAAAGTGAGGAGCGCTCTATCATTGTCATGCTCTTTAATTTCAACCGCAGAAGCGCTAGCTCTAAGACCACCCTCCTCAAGGTCATCAAAGAGTGCAGATCTAGAAGAACGGTGCTCTCTATGAACAAAATCGATACCAGTTATTTCAAATGAAATAAGATATGTGGTATAAAAAATGAGATACGAGTATTCAAGAGTAGTATATGTGTATAACAACATCTAATCAATAAAACCAAAATAGACTACGATTTAACTCCATGTTACCAAGGAGGAAGACGCAAAACGATTAATAGACCCCAACATCCAGAGTAACAGAACTGCGGAGATATTTCACCTCATTATGCTTTCATTCAAATTACTTCTCAAAATATGCACGAAAACTTAAAACCACGGCAGAAAATCTAATAATCATTTGCAGCTTTTTAATTCATCATAGGTTTCACACTTCTGTCTCGCGGTTATGCATCAAGATCGAAAACCACATTTTATCATACAAAATCGGTGCAATGACCTGCTCTATAGTTTAAACTCCGTTTTATCCCAAATTGCATCATTAAAAGCTCAAATATACGGCATACTCAAAATACAACACAAGATCAGAACCAAATTCATACAAAAGCTACCAAATATAAGATCACAGAAACTCCACGCGAGTTAATCAACGAATTGACAATAAAATAAGGTAATAATCAGAATTTCAGGCGCTAACGGAAGCTTATTCAGTTTAACCAAAAAAAGGTCCTCAGATCCAAATCATAAGTTCACATTGCAGCGGAACAATCTCATGAAATAATTAAATCACTTCAAGTGAATTTTGAGCGTATAACCGAGAAAAGAACTTGGAATTGACTAAAATTTCGGATACGAACCTTCTGTAACTCATCACGGGCTCAGTTCTGCGAAATGCGTTGCTCTTCCGCCACAATTAGTTCCAAATTGTACAGCAATATTAGATTTGATCGACGGAAAAATCCAATTGAGACAATAACCGATCGCGAGAAAAATCTATTCCGTTCGTGTACCGGGGAAATGAGGACAAGAGAAAGAAATCAGCACTGGCTTCGAACAAAATTGAATACCCTTTTCCTTCTATTCCCTTCCGGTGAGCGCTAAATCGAACCGCCTCTTTCGTATTTTAGACGAACTTAGCCCACTATATCTGGGCTCAACATACTTGATGAAGAGCCCATGATATTTGGGCCCATCTGAGTTTCAGCCCAATGTATGATAGCCCAACACGCACTTAATTAAGTCTTTTTAAGGTCAAAATATCATTTTCCGTTTCAATCCATTTTAATCCATATACTTTTAAATATCAAAATTTAATTGCTATACTTAAATAAATCTTAAAATTATTTTTTATTCTTGGTTCTAAGTTAATTTTTAAATGAAATTATTTAAATAATAATAATAACTCTAATGCAAGAAACACGAACCGAAAACAATTATATATATATATATATATATATATATATATATATATATATATATATATATATATACACATCCAAACCGACTATAATTTTAGGTACCTCGACTCCAACATGGATTGTTTTCACAATTGAATCTTCGAGTTTTTATTTGATCAAATTTAACGTTTGAGAATGTGATCGAACAATCTTATGATTCAAGGATGAATTTCTTTCTAAAAGGATTTTTTTTTTTTTTTTTTTTCGTTTTTGAGAACTTTTCTTTCTAATCTCTTAAAGAACGAAGAGCAAATATGTTAACTAATTGACGTATGCTCGAGATAGCTGGAAATGAGAAAGATGTTGGATGAATTGATGATGCACATGGGAGCACATTATGATGACCCAACTACATTGGCAAAGAAGCTTTAAGGCCACAATGAATGCAACTCCATCCATTTATCCCATTATGGCTACACAGAGCTGTGAAGCCCCAACATTCATTACTTCCAACTTTAAGGAAACTTTGGACCATTTTTCCATACTACCCATTTGACTTGAACATTGCTCTTAATATTCACTGCTAGGTGAAAATTTTAACTATACAATTATTACTTTTCACACGGTTATTTAACAATTTCTGCCAACTAGGTAATTTTTATTAGGCTCCCGAGTGGGAATTGGATTCAACCCTATCAACTTTCAAGTTCATGCCTAATAAATCAAAGTCAAACCCTTAGCTTAGCCACTTAAACTCTAGTGGCTAAGTGTTGAACAAAGGTTGTACTTTGTTCGAAGGCTTCAAAGAGAAGGGAGGCAAGCCGGCCTCCACTAAGAGGGTTGTTCAAGGGGCTCAAAGTGGTGAGTGAGTGTGTATGTAGCAGATAGGTAAGAAATATATTTCATCCATTGATTTGGCAATATATAGATATGGTTGTGATTTAAATACATCAAGCTACAGTTCTATATTTAAATTACAACCACCAAAAACATTTAAAATAAAAGAACGAATCACCGGTCGGGTCAGGTCGGGTTGGAAATGGGGAGAGAAACTAACAGTAGATCTATGAACAGGAGTTTGAGCACCAAATTCCCTAATGCAGCCTGATCGCTTCATGCAGAAAAACAGGAATTTTCCACCTGAAAAGCAAAATTATACTCAATCTTCTGCAAGTTCAAGACCAAATAAACAGCATTCCACAAGAACAGCAAACCAAAAGATCACTGTGTTTGGATTTGGAAGTGATAAAAAAGATATCAGATAAATGAATGATTGGCCACAAGTTAGTACTATACGGTGCGATTATTCGAGGCACATCGAGAAGAACCGTAAGATCCTACATTGGTTGAGATTGGAACGAAGCATTCCTCGTAAGGGTGTGGAAATCTCTCCCTAATAGACGTTGAGAGGAACCCCGAAAGGGAAAGCCCAAAGAGGACAACATCTACTAGCGGTGGGCTTGGGTTGTTACTAGTAGTATCAGAGCCAGACACTGGGTAGAGTGCCAGCGAGGACACTGGTTCCCCTAGGGGGTGGATCGTGAGATCCCACATCGGTTGGAGAGGGAAACGAAACATTCCTTATAAAGGTGTGGAAATCTCTCCCTAGTAGACACGTTTTAATAACCTAGTAGGGAACCCTGAAAGGAAAAGCCTAAAGAAGACTATACCTACTAGCGGTGAGCTTGAGCCGTTACAAGAATGATGACAATGTTTCATATCATTATGGATGCAAATGAGTGATTTGGATTGAACATTCATACCTCTCAACAGCAAACAGTGACGAAATGAAGTCCCCATCAGACAAATTCTTTCAGTGTGCTAAAGCTGCTCAGTATTCACAAGATGCATTGTTTCATAAGGGAAACAATGTCTTCAACTAAGATATGAAGCTTTACATTGCAACTGCCACTCCATACAATCTTCGAAGTCGAAACTACTCGCGCAATCCAGCAATGCATTTTGCTGATGCTCGTAACGACAAATGTAATTCAATCCAACAAGAAGCTCACATATGGCGTCCTCGGTTTTCTTGCAATCAGCGAAGTATATAGTTTGGATAAGCAAAACGTTAGTCCGTGTCACAATCTGATGTTGTTCGAAATTGCGCTCGCTTTGCCATCGAATCATGTTGTGTGCCAATGGAGCAAGCCAGCTCAAGATCCCGTCGAGTGTCTCCTTCCAATCGTGCGCAAGAGGAGCATCATATATGGCTAGGCTCTTAACATAGGACTTCAGATGTTTATTCAGGGATGTTCTTAAACTCGTTGGTAGCATTTGATACAAATCGTCCCGAGCTTCGTCTCCGACTAAATGAGGATAACGAAGCAACTTTTCTATGACAATAATGATATTTGCATAATGCAAAGCAAGAGCCGAGCCACCGACGGTCGAAACCGGTGCATACATAGGTAACCTGCTCTTGAATCCAAAACTTCCTCCATTGTTAGACATCACACTTTTGGCTTGTCTTTGCTCTACCCCAAATGGAACAGAGAACTGCACCTGACTGAACGAACCGAAATGACTCGAGCCACTATTCCTAATGCTACAACCGGAGATTCGACAGCTCCGATCATCATAACCGTTCTCGTCCTCCTCCTCATCCATCTTGGAAACTGAACTACTCAAACTGAGACAATCCATCAAAAGCCTCCCGGGATTGGTTCCGCAAGGGAAATTGAAGTCATCAGGTGTAAACAACGGAACCTCGCCTCTTCTTGTGCTAATTTGAGACTTGAAACTCGACCCTCGTCTCGGTCCAGGGCGTGACACACGCTTCGATTCCAATGACTCTGAACCAATCTCAACATCCTTCTTGAGAAAAGAGTCTCCAAATACCAAATGAATCCTTGCATAAACAGTACAAACAGTTCTAGCTAGCAATTCAACAACCTTATCAAATGTTTGGCTCCAAAGAGAAATCTCTTTGAGATGCCCCACGTCTTGTTTCTGCCATATAAGCTTCTGTTCATAAGCTTTTCTACTCTCTTCATGTTGATTATTCTGAAACTTCTTAGCAGCCTGTTCCAATTCATTCAAAACCTCCATTTCAGTGTACAAATTGGCCGTAGCATTCACAAACCTCTCCATTTTCTTCATCATCCCTTCCATATCCTTAACCAAAAACCCCAATTCCTTCACATTTATAACTCCATTAATGATATCCAAATACACATGTTCAAAACCCTGTAACGCAGGTTGAGAACACTTCTTCCCAAGCCTAGAAACCACATGAGCCACTCGGTTCAAATCCTCGAGCTTCTCTGCAACTACAAGCTCGAGAAGATGAACCTCATCAAAGGACACGAGATTTCTAACTCCATCAGAGCTCAAGATGTCGTTCTTGAGCTTCGAAATGGCCGAATCAGACAGGGATTTATGAAGGTAAATCGTTTTGGACATTACATTAGCAACTTCAAAAGAGAGAATACCGATTGTTTGCTTAGTATTGCTCTTATTCTTTGAAGGTTCGAGAAGGACTTGCTTGAGATTAGCGCTAACCTGGTTCCCCATTTTCACAATCCAAGGCTCTGCAACCATTGCTGCTCGTCAATTCGAACAGAAACAGATCTGGGTATCGATGAAAACCCAGTAGAAATCGACCCTTCTGAGAGTTATCTTCGAAAGCGCAACGAAATTAGATTGAACCCAAGTGACCTGCAGATCTGAAGAAGAAGAAATTAGAGAAATTAGAGCAAACCCATTAGATTTGATGAAGATTGGGAAGAATCGAAGAGTTGGGAAGTGGAAAATCATTGATGGGTTTGCATTAAAGAAGAGGAAGAGATGATTACTGAGAGAGAATTCGGAGGTCGAAGAGCGGCGCCGAACAGCTCATTGAGGAACAAAACCCAGAAGAGAGGGAGAGCGATTGGAGGGAAAAAAAAAAAAAAAAGACGCACTCTGTGACTAATTTTGAAGGTCAAAAACGTTGAAGAACAGTGATGTAGTTGTAAATTCACGTTCTTTTGACTTTTTTTTTTCTTTTCTTTTTGAAAATTTGGAAAAATAACCGAACTTTTTAGAGCAATTGAATTTGAATTTGATGAAATTAGTTTATGGCGATATTATCTCGTCCTTGTTCGTCCATTTCAGAAAGTTTAGTGAATTTTTTTTCAAGTTCATGTCGATAATGATTTGGATAATCCCAAACGTTTAAATTATGAGCAATTACAATTTGAAAAGGTTAATGATCTTGTTCAACTGTTCCAAAGATTTTTCTAGCCTTTTAAGCTTTTTTGACTTTTTTATTTATTAAGTTATATTTATACAATTTATGATTATAAAATATTAAATTAGAAACTCTTGAAATGTAGGAGACCATTTTTACTTTTCTTTAGCCAATAACTAAATTTATTTTCAACACTATGTAACTTAAGTTGTATTTGTAGAACCATTCAAGCTTGACATGATCGATCATGCTCGTGGAGTGATTCGAATCTCAAATAAGTGTTATTGTCTTGAAATTTTTAATGGTACTAGATTTGGAAGGTTGGAATGATTTTGATTAAAAAAGTGATATGATTTTAAGTACACCCATTCCACCCCTTCCATCATAATGTCTGAATGCCTTCAAAAGCATGCCATGTATGAGTTGGAACTTTCTTTCTTTTTTTTTTATTATGGAACAACTCAAAAAGAAGAAAGGACAAAAGCCCTAAAAAAATCATTCATCCAAAAGGAGAGATTATAAAATGTTAAAATCACTTCTAGGTTGGGTTAGTTGAAACTTTTTTTTAATTTTTTTAAATTAAAACTTAATTGTTCGAGTTATAAATTTGTCAGTTCAAACAATTTTGGTTAATAAATAAACATCGACTCAACTAAATTATATATTTTATTAATTGGGTTGATTATATTTACTAAATTATTAACGATTGGATCCATTCAACTCAATTTAGTTTTAATTTTCTATTTATATATTTTGGAATAAGCTTTCCCAGTTCACTAAGGGAAACTCGAATTTTCATACTGAAAAACATATATGGTTTGATGTTCCTGTATTCGTTATGTTCCTTGATCTTTTGTGTAGCAAATAATACGTTCTAGTTGTTTATCATGATCCTACTCCTTATAATAATAACCCTACCTACTTAAAAGACCCTTCGAAAAGTCCTCTCCCCTTCTCCCACTAACTTCAAATGGAACGAGTGAGCCTTGAACAATTGATTTCTAAACTTTTTAAAAAAAATCTTTTTAACCATCAAGAAGAAAAATAAACTTCGACAATGGAAAGGAACATGAAGAACGTGGGTCCTTTTCTCTTTTAAATCTATAATATTTTTTTGAACATAAGTTACTATTATAATTTTACTGAATTTAGATATTTCAAAGTACAAAAACCAAAATGAAATTGTGAGATCCCATGTCGATTGAAGAGAGGAACAAGTGTCAACTAGAACATTGGGCTCTGAAGGGGTAGATTGGAGAGTAGAACAAAAACATCTTTTATAAAGATGTGAAAACCTCTCCCTAATAGACACATTTTAAGACAATATCTCTTTGCAGCGAATTTATTCTATGTCTTTGGTCAAAAGTAGAGATGTTCATAGTGGGATTAGGTATAAAGGTTTTAATGAAGAACAAGAAAAAGTTAGTGAAGGAGGGGTACACCAAATCACTATGCCCATTCATTTTTCCTTGGCAAAATAGCAACCAAGTAGTGACAAAACACAAAGTGGGGGCAACCCTTTTTGTTTTGTGATCATCATCAATCAATATTGCTACTACACTAGCATGTATCATCGCCCTTTTCTTTCGATGCCTATCCCGACTTATCTATTATTCTATAACATCTGATTTACAAGTCTCGGATTTTAAAAGGGTGTCCTGTATTCGAGTAACTAGCATTTAGGTTTCTGAGGTTCTAGGTTGGGATGATGTCTCTTTTGTCCCTACCGTCCAAATTATGTTCAACAGTGATGATTATAATCTTTTTTTTTTTTATTCCTTTCAAGTTGATGTGACATAAATATATATTAAGTATATTAAATTAAGATGTTATTTGTCACCTTGAGACAGGTAGAACCAATCTGACCATTTCAAGTTTAGTTTGTTATATTTGGAATGTCTTATTTACTGGTTACTAGATATTAAATTATCAATCGGCTCTAGGTTTGAAAAATGGTAAAAAAAACCCGAGAAGTGAAATTTAACATTAATTCTAAAAAATTAACGAACAAAAGCTCAGACACAAGACTCCTGCTCTCGTACCATGTTAAATTATTAATCAACTCAAAGATAAATATAAAATTGAATATTTAAAGACATAAAATATAGAATTCTAAATTTTTTAAATAAATTTATGAAGAATTTCACGAGAACGAAAAATGAAAAAGAAGCGGAGATGGAGAAGGCTTCTTTGTCCTATCTCGTTCTGTGGACATCGTTATTCTCAAACATAGAAATTGCTAATTCTTAGTTCGAGAAAAAATTGCATTTTTCCATCTTAGCTCAACCCAGAGTTCTATCTCGTCTCAAATCTAGTTCGAGTGATTGTGTGGATGTATTAGTTTTCACATTATCAAATAATTAATAGAACGCATCATGTCGGTTATGTTAGGATTTCGTGAACGAATATTAATTTTAAAAATTAAAATAAATAAAATTCAAAATGTAGAATTAAAGTTTGGTGAGTAAATGATATAATATTTGGAGGGTACAATCAAATTTATTTTAAAAATAGTTATTATTATAATAATAAGAAGAGATTATATATTTAAATGAGAGAAACAAGAGATGGTTGAAATTGGGTGTTTTTTAGTGGGTGATTTAGAGCAAAGCATATTCTTGCATTATGCTAAATTCATAATTTATAATTTAAATTAATAAATCCGTGTTTTAAGGGAATATTCAGAGAATATATATTAAGAAAATTGAAGGAATAAATATTGTTTATTAAAATATAGTTTGAATGCTTTTTATATTATTCTTGTATTGCAGCCCGCTCCTTTTTTTTTTTATTATTATTGTTTTTTTTTCTTCAGAATTTTGAATATTGACCATTCAAACCATATCAAAATCTTTTATGAAAATAGAAACATCACCTTACTAATATGGGTACACAATTATATATCTTTATTTTTTTTTCGATATAAACAATTAAAATAAGAAAAGAAATAAATAAAAATTACGGGATGTTTGACTCTCTGCTGCGTAAATAATGTTATGTATTTAAGTGTCGTGTTAAGCTTGATAATAAAAAACTTATTCGGGGTTCAGTGTTTTAAACTTGAGAATCAGAGAGTTGTGTTTAAGATACAATGTTCTAAACAATTAGTTTTTGCCGTTTTTTTCCTCTTATTTTTTAATGGATGTTATGTTGTAAAATAGATCAATTTGCTTTCACGAACCAGATCTTTAATGCAAAGTATCGTCGAATTACACCGTTTTTCATATCATGCGCTAGAATAGGAAGGAAAATTTCAAACATTTCTTCCACGTCAATGTATCAAGTTAAGTCATTCTCGTGAGTGAATCAACATATTCCCTTTCTTAGTGTTTGAAAATGGGTATTGAAGATTGGATTATTAATTTCTTTTAACTATTTAAAAAATTCTATTTATTTATTGGATATAAAATATTTAAATATTCACATAACACAATAATTGAAATATGGCTAGATTCAAATTTTTAGTTTTTTTTTTTTTTTTAAAAAAAAGATATTAGATAACTAAAATAGAGGAAAATGGAAACGACGTCGTACAACTTCTACTCCACATTGGAGCTTAAATTATTGTTGAATGTAATATTTTAATAAGTAAATGTGAGTTGAATTTATTATTTTTAAAATATAATTTCAATCTAAACGTTATCAGTGTGGTGAGGAGTTCGTGACCAAATAATATAATAATACAATATTAGCGGCAGGTAAAAAAAAAAAAAAAAAAAAAAAAAAAAAAAAAAAAAAAAANCAAATAATCAAGTGTGTTAAGCATAAGATCTAATCCATAAGCTCGTCAAAAAGAGACCGTTAGATCTACAGACTACAATTCTTCTGATTACAGATCCAAGTCGAGTTTATTAAAAAAAGAAAAAAAAAAGGAAGAGAAATCTAAACGGGTACGAATGCTCTGGGAGCCCTAGAACCCGAATCGTAATGAAAAGGCGCCGCCGGATGCTGCCATTTCTTAAAAACTGGCGGCTTCTCCGGCTCCGATTCTTTATGATGATGATGATGATGATGATGAGAAGAAGAAATCGCTCCTGAATCGGCGGTCCAATTTTGGATCTCTGTCGGCGACGATGGCGATACGAGCGGCGATAGGAGAGGGATGGCGACCTTCCAATCGGAGCGGCTAATTTGGAGGGAGGCTGGAGCCCGGCGCTGCAGGCGGCTTGGCTGCTGCTTCCGGGAGGCGGTGGCGGAGGGTCGTCTCTGCGATTCGGCCATGGAAGGTGAAAGAGAGAGAAAGAAGGGATTGGGAATTAATGGAGAAGATAAGGAAGAAGAGGAAGAGGGGAAGGGGTAATTATAGGAGACAGAGGGAGGCATGTGGGAGGCACGGTCTGTGTCATCCAGTTGGTGGAGCGTGGAATAACGGGCTCCAACTTCTTCTTTTTTTTTTTTTTTCTTAAATAATAATAAATAAATAATTTTTTTATATTGTATAATTAATATTTATTTTGAGGACGTGTATTTTGGAAATAAATATTTAAGCAGTTAAATTTAGGAAAGAAAATCTTGAAGAATTTTTAAAAATAAATTCCTTAATTATGAGGAGAAAAAAATACAAGGGATTGGAACCATTGCTTTTTTGACCAATTTATTTTATGGTTGAAAATATTTTATGAAATTTCTAAACCATCCCTATTAAAATTCAAACTTCCCCCTGTTTTGGTTTTTTTCTTCTCACGTTATTTTAACAAATAATTCAAACAAAAAAAAAATATTACACAACATTCTCGTGTTCTAATTTTTTTTTTTCTAGATTTTTACAGAAAATTTAAATAGGGTTTAGAAGCCAACTGTGAGATACGGAAATCGGTTGAAAGGGAAACTAAACATTTTTTTGTAAGGTCTGGAAACCTCACCTCAGTAGACGTGTTTTAAAAATCTTGAAGTGGGGCCCAAAAGATAAAGTCTAAAGACAATAATATCTACTAACAATAAATTTTGTGTGGTTACACCAACTCAATTTCATGGGTTTAAGTTGGATTGGATTGGTTGATTTATTTTTTTTTTTTAATAATATTTATTCACAAGGAAGGTTACATTAATAATTAGAATTTCATAAATTTTAAATATAAAACATTCCCAAATTACAACTAACACTAACATCAACATCTGTATATAAAAATTTAAAAAGTAAGATATGGTTTGGTTAAATTATAAACTCTGTACGTTCATAATAATCTTAAAAATATGTATGATTAGAGTCGGGTTTGGTTTGATCAAAAAGTTCGAGCCCGCAAATCAATTTTTTTTTTAATTTTTCAAAAAAAAAAAAATCCAACTTAACGTTTAGAAATTGAATTTTAAAAATTGAACATTGAGTTGGATAATTAAAGTTGTTTAGACCACGTGAGCTCCACTAATTTTTCATCTTATCTAGTTGATTAGTAATAATTAAATAATAATTGTCATGGGAATTGATGCCTTACAAAATACAGATTTAACACGTGGCAGACAAGGGTGACGTAAAACAGGAGGTGACAGGTATGATTCCGACGTGGCATCATTTTGACTGGTCTCAACAACGTTGCGGCGGTTTTAGGAATAATGACGTCAGATTTTAAGGAACATGGTCAAAATGAGAACCTCTTAGAAAGCAGAGATAAGAGGACACGTGTATGGTGGATATTTGTTTGATCGAACGCCACTGGTTAAGAATAATTTGAAAAGAAAAGAACGTTAAAATATATTAAATGACCCTTCAGTTTCTACTTATTTTCAAATTGGCCCTTGTCTTTTCAAAATTTCATTTTATCCAACCGTATTAAAATTTATAAACAAAAAAATTGATGCATATAAAATTAATATTTACCTGACAGAAATGAATTTTAGAAAAATTAAATGTAATAGGAAGAAAATTAATATTGATAAATTTCATCTTATAAGAAATTTGCATAATTTAATTATAATAACTAAAATAGAAAGTAATACCGATATTTGCTTTTTTTTTTTTTGTTAATTTATAAATTTGAAATAATTATTTAAAATTTTATAGGGTATTTTTAAAATATGAATTTTAGGATTTGTATATTTAATTGGAAGATAAATAATAATAGGGTTTAAGCTCATTTTCTTATAATTGATAGTAAAAGCTAGCACGTGATGATAAACAATTATTGGGTGTTGTGTTGAATTATGAAGTGGACTAAATTTAACACTAAATTTGACCAATATTTAATTGTGTGTATTTTGTAGACCTTTGAAAAGTTGTTGAATTGGTGTAGGGAATCATGATATAAATAATAATAGACTGCAGAAATCCTCAATAAATGAATCAAATATTAAATTACATAATTGGTCCCTATAGATTTGCATAATTTTGATGTAGTCCATGCTTTTCCAAGCTTTCAATGGGTCCTATATTTAGTGTCAAATTCAATAAATATATATTTGTATGCTTATGTGAATTGAATCAATTTTCAATTAGTCCCTAATTGATTTGGTAGTTCGTTTTTTCTCTAAATTTTTGCTAATTTGATATAAGTTTTTTTTATCCATTACAATGTAAAATTAAATTAATTAAGTCGTGTTGGATATAACTATTTTGTTTTAATTTTAAAATTTGTGTTGGATATAACTATTTTGTTTTAATTTTAAAATTTATACTGTTTCGTTAAAAAATATATATATATTGTTATTAATTTTTTTCATTCCTTGTTTGTATTCTAAACTAAATTTTAAAACAAAAAATCAAATTTGAAAAAAAAAAAATTAAATGGGCAATTACATGTAGAAATCAAATATAAGAGGATAAGCCAGAAACTACTTATAAATATGACAAAATTTTAAATCCAACAACGTAAAAGGATAAAAATGCCCATAAGCTTATCTCACCTAAAGACCTATTAATGACACGTGTCTATTATTAATTTCGAATTTTCTATTAATTTTATCATTTATTTGACTTTTTTTTTTCTTTTTTCTATTACTCATTTAATCTCAATGATAATTTAATATAGATGTAGTATTTTTAACTTTTCCTTCTCTTTAGCTTAGAGGTATTTTCAGTTAATTTTAAAAACCTTTTAAAAATTTTGACTTTAAATATAAAAATAAAATAAAATAAAAACTTAAATTTTTTATTGATATTTTTTTATTTTTGAACTTCGATTGAAAATTTTGATAATTTAGTTATGTTTTTGAGAATTCAAATAATTTAGTTACAAAACAATGTTTGTATGGAAGGGGTATATACCAATAAATAAATATTTGGAAGGGAGAGGACTGGAGGGTCGGCCAATTGGGCCAACCCTATGAAGTTTCCACAAATTATGTCGGCCATATGTCTAGATTGCCATACAGCACTCACTCGTTGTGAGCGAGCGCGGCATATTTAGCCAACCGACCCTTTTAAGTTTCAACTTGTTTGTCAGCCCATATTTATACAAGTCAGCTCCCTCCCCCTCCATTAGCCTTTCCGATGTGGGTCTTTCGCTCTCCCAGTTCCCCTTCCTTTTTCTCTCTATATTTAGAACTTAACATTATAGAAATTGTGTATTAGCAAATTACATGCCTTATTCAATAATTATAATTAATTTAAGAAAATAATTATAATTATATATTTTTATGGCAGAAAATTTAGTAAATTTTTACCATCTATTAAGAAAAAAATAAAATAAAACACAAGTCGAATTAGATTTTCGTGCCCTAAAACATCCTTTCTGAGTAAATTGAGTTAGATTAATTTGATATATTATCACTTCATTATGAGTGGTAACGATAAATGATTACAAGAAATTCATGAGGGTTCCAACTTGTAACACCTGTTTATTGACCGCTCGAATTACAGGTGTTACTGCTGACACAGATAATTTGCTTTGAAAATCAACCATAAAACATAACATTAGTAAAACATGTGAATCACGTTATTTACAATCAATCATCATAAAACCATATACTTTTTACAACTCAAAATAACCAAAAGCACACGTACATAAAACAGACTCAGGAAATGATGATTCGATTTAAAAACGTGTTCATTGATACGAGACTTCTGTCAAGATATCCTTAGATGATTCTCCAAAAGAGTTATGAACATCGAAAACGATGCATATCGACGTATAATTGTGCAAATAAGGTTAACTGAACAAAAGATTCTAATCCTCATAAAACAGTTTGAATGGAGAAAAACATATATGCTTAAATCCCTCCATATCCATTTGACAGTCAAAAGAGGACTAAAATTCCTAAATGAGTAAACCTATGATTACAAAAAAGGAATTATAAATAAGAAGCTTTGTCAAATCCCAATCCAATCCAATCCCATCTTTCCACCTAAGCCCCGACCCGGGCGAAGGGAATTGAAAGGAATGATTTCGAGTTGAAGTAGTGGTTTCTCTTACATTTCTAGTTTGTTTTGGCTTTGTGTGCCTTCTTCTTCTGTTGCCTCCTCGAAATCGAGTTCTTCGTTCCGATGAAGAAGAGCAATGCACCAGCAAGTGCGACGTGCTGCAAAGCGAAAACGAAAAACGAATCATAACCCAGAAGAAGGAAGCTTGCAGGGAGATGAATGAATTGGCTTAGTGTAGAAGTACATCAATTAGATGAACTGACCAATAAGAAGTCATTCAGTAGTAGGCTATATTGGGAATTCCCACGGCCATAGTTGAAGAAATCAAATAGAATTGGGCTGCTAATTGCCAAGTAGAGAAGCTGCATACAGATACCAACTTTGGTGTTATAGTGGGAAACAGAATCAACTGCCAAGTAACGAAGGCGTAATCAAACAGAGGCAAATACCAGAAGATAAGCTCCAATCTGACTCCCAAAAACAAAGAGTAGCCCGCCAATGCCTTTCAGAGACAGGAATGCAGCAACTAAATGGGAAACCTATAAAATGAACTCGCATGTGAATACGACAGCGAAAAAAGTGAAGTGGGCCGAAATAGTCTAGGCCCACTGTTAGCAGATATTGTCTTTTTTGAGTTTTCCCTTCCGGGCTTCCCCTCAAAGTTTTAAAACGCGTCTACTAGGTAGAGGTTTTTACATCCTTATAAGGAATGTTTTGTTCCCCTCTCCAATTAATGTGCAATCTCGGGGCCCAACGTCCTCGCTGGCACACCGCTCAGTGTCTAGTTCTGATATCGTTTGTAACAGCTCAAACCCACTGCTAGATATTGTCCTCTTTGGGGTTTTCCCTAAAGGTCTTAAAACGCGTCCACTAGGAAGAGGTTTCAACATTCTTATAAGGAATGCTTCGTTCCCCTCTCCAACTAATGTGGGATCTCACAAAAAGTATGAAGACTCGGTTCATTTCACAGAAGAAACAAAGCTTACATCAATGAAAGGAAGGTTGAATCCAAATCTAGCAGAGACGTTTGACCTAAGAGTGTTCAACTTTGGAAGCAATTCCTTTGCAGCAGGTCCACCATCAGTGCCGAACTCGTTGAACCTATACATAGACGCCTTATCAAGATGGACGTAAATGCAAAAAATTGGACAATGTTCTCAACCAAATTATAAGCCAATAGTTTATGAAGTTAATGTAGAAAACAATAATTACAGGCACACTAGGCTTTAACAAGAAGCAAGCAGACAACATAGAAAATACTTTATTTCAGTGTTTGTTAGACATGTTACGTTTCTTTTATTCCATTTCCCTCGATATAACCTCAGATTCTCATAGAAAAAAAAAGGAGACAAGACATGTAACAGCCTAAGATATTGTCGTTTTTGGGCTTTCCCTTTCGAGTTTTTCCCCAAGAATTTTAACACACAGTCTACTAGGGAGAAGTTTTTACACCCTTATGAAAAATGTTTCGTTTTCTTTCCCAATCGATGTGGGATCTCATAATCCACCCCCCTTCAGGACCCAGCGTCCTCGTTGTCACTCGTTCCCTTCTACAATCAATGTGGGATCCCCCCAATCCACCCCTTGCTGGCACACCTCCTCGTGTCTACTCCCCTTCGGGGCTCAGCTTCCTGTTGGCACATCGCTCGGTGTCTGGCTCTGATATCCTTTGTAATGGCCCAAGCCAACCGCTAGCACATATTGTTCACGGGCTTCCCCTCAAGGTTTTTAAAACGCGTCTACTAGAGTGGGGTTTTCACACTGTTATAAAGAATGCTTCGTTCTCCTCCCCAACACATGTAGAATCTCACCAAACATATTCCATTTCCTTTGCATACTACTTTTTGTGGTCACTTTGAATCACGTTTGACAAGAAACCCATGGCTAGTAGGAGAAATGGGAAGCTCCTAGGATCAGCGTTGTTAAAATAATTATTACCATTGACGAGGCAAGAATAGCACAGATTGAAGAAACAAGCAGAACATAAATCTATCTAACACAACTTAAGCAACACTACACTTGCATTGCCCAAAGGTGAACACTGAAAACCTTCGCCAATTTTTTCGTAATTAAGATTGATTCCTGGAAAAAGGATTTGGAAAGGTACCATCTAGCTGAAAACACAAAAAAATGAAATCAAGAACATACAACAATCTGGAAAACAAATTATCAGACGATGCATAATTCAAACGATCAAATATCAACAACGACCCAAAAGTAAAGTGGGTCCTCAAGAATCATCTAAAACTGCAGCTTCTTAACAACAATTCGTCAAAATACCCAATATTCCAAATCGAATCTCAAGAAGCGATAGCTCAAAATCCAAGTTGCCAACAGAGCTCGCAAGAAAAACGCAATAAAAAACCTTGCAGTCCACACTAATACACTCCGATTAAGCCTTCGTTTATCCCTCAAACCCTTCAATTTCTGAAAACGAAGAACGCCCACTTACACTCCGATTTCGAAAAGTAGATTCAATCAACAAAAAGACTATCAATCCCAAAAAGAGAACAATTATCTGAACCAATAGAAAACTAAAATCAGTTAAAACACAAAGCCAGTCATCTAAACACAGCATCAATTACAAACCCGAGATATGAATGATAATCGGAAACAAATAAACAGAAAGATGATTCAGTTCAGAGATTACTTTTGCCAGGCGGAGAGGATGAAGAGGGAGGCAAACAGTAGCCGACCAAGGAAAGAGAAGAACCCCATTTCTAGAGAGAGAAAAAGGATTAATCAAAACCTTGTAGAATCCAACCAGAGGAAATTATAAGAGAGACTAAAATGATAAAATTAAATCTACTCGCTAACATCAACGAGGTTTTGGTTTTAAAATA
This sequence comes from Cucurbita pepo subsp. pepo, assembly GCF_002806865.2. Lineage (NCBI taxonomy): Eukaryota > Viridiplantae > Streptophyta > Magnoliopsida > Cucurbitales > Cucurbitaceae > Cucurbita > Cucurbita pepo. Next base: position 1,197,706 of record NC_036654.1, read on the forward strand.
AAAAAAAAAATTTATTTTGACTTCAAATTCATTTCTATTATTAATTTATAGTTAATTTTTTTAAACAAGCCGTCCTTAGTTCAGTATTTTCTATTTTAATTTTATCCTATATCATATTAACAGGTTATTACATATTTTTAATTAATTTATAAATTTTCTTTTTTTACCGTATTACTTTTTTTTTTTATATTTTTTTTTAACCTTTTAAAGTAAGGAACTTTTGAATCTTTTTTAAGATAATGATATTTTTAATTTTTAGAATTTTTTAACTTATGACGCACAGTGTAAGTGGGCTAAATTTTTTTTTTAATTTAAAGGTGTTTTTAAAACTAACCATTGCTATTATTATTTTGACTACAAAATCAACGTGGAAGAGAGAGAATTGAAGGGTCTGCTAATTGAGCCAAATTATGTCGGCCATGTCTAAATACTGAATCCACTTATTGCAAGCGAGCGCGGTGTCATAATCTGCAATATGATTGTGACCCGAGTAAGTCATCGAGGACGATGACTAAGTTAAGTGGGGGAGAATGTCACAACCTTACTATGAAGAGAGTAAGTTGTGACCCTCACGCCATGACAAGCAAAGGGGCGTCCCGGGCCCATGCCGAGTCATTTACGGATACCGTACCGGATAGCGGGTGTATGTAGCAACCTCCAACACGCAGGCTAGGGCGCAATACCGACACACTCGTGCCGTCCGGTACTGTCCTTCAAAAACCCATTTCAAAGAAAGTCGCCCGAGACACTCGTCTCGGCACGCTCGCCCACACTGTGACACACGTATGTGCCACAGGGTAGCTCACTTAGGCCACAGGTCCCAGGGGTGGTGGAGAGCTAACACCATGGTACCCCTATAGTACATTTTGAGCCATTTTCATTCTAGCAGGAGTAACATGATTTTCGTGAGGTGTCATACGGTGTCGTGCATTGTCCGTCCAATGTCCGATCGACACCAAACTTGGCGAGCATTCATATTTCATATGGACGGACTTAACTCCCGAACCGCATGACCAAATTCCTTCCGGAACCTCGACTTTTGAGGTTAAGGCCCGGGGCCCTACCCGGCCCTTCAACAAGCCTATCTTGTCCTTCATGTCTATGCTGATGTCTCTGTTATGCTTGTGTCTCAACATGTCTTCAATACCCACTTTGCGTGGTGGTGTGTTGGATGATGCATCGTCCTCCTCGATCGCATCATGGCATTCTTCTACGTTGGCCCGCATATGGCCGGATGGGCGTCTCTTGAGGGACGCCCCTTTGCTTGTCATGGCGTGAGGGTCACAACCTACTCTCTTCATAGTAAGGTTGTGACATTCTCCCCCACTTAACTTAGTCATCGTCCTCGATGACTTACTCGGGTCACAATCATATTGCAGATTGTGACACGCGGCATATTTAGCCAACCGACCCTCTTCAATGTGACTAAGAGTGTCAGCCCATATTTATACAAGTTAGTTCCCTCTTCAGCCTTTCCGACGTGGGACTTTTTTACTGTCCCAGTCCTGTCTCTATATTTTAACTTAATTTATAAATGGTGTATTACCAAATTACACGTCTTATCCAATCATACAATTTAGGCTTGGATTTATAATTAATTTAAGAAAATAATTATGACTATATATTATTATCACGATAAAATTTAATATGAATATCAAATCTATCATATTTTTTAGCGTTTGTAAAATGAAAAAGAAATATATATTTACTGTTTCAATTATAATTATTAATAAAATAATTATAATTAATCGCCAGCCTCTTAATAAATATGTCATTAAATAGATCACAAAAAGAGTTGGAAGTTATGAATACAAATAAAATGGGAAAGGACATAAGAACATGTATCATTCAAAGAAGACCAAACTTTCACTAATTATGACACAATTTAATGCCACCTATTCAACAATCCAATTTCATCACCTACCCATTATTCATTATTATCCATCAATTTATTTAAAGGTAGAGTGGGATATAAGGTAGAATTAATTTATTAGGTTTCCCATTATGTTAAATATTTTAGTAAATATTTTTTAAAATTTTTAAAATTAAATTTGATTAAATAATAATAACAGTAATAATTTTTGTGTAAGAAAAACTGAATGTGAACAAATTTTTGGAGAAGTTAATAATAGAGACGATTTTATTAAACAAAATAAAAAATGATTAAAAATATATATAAAAACTAAAATAATTTATATATTTTTTTTTCATAGATTTAAAAAGATAAAAATGAATTTTTTAATGAAAAAGAGAGAAAAGTGTGGAGAAATAGATTGGGTCAGCTCAGATCTCATCTTAGCCGTTCAATCCTAAAACGTAAAGTTTGGGACGGCTACTCTCTTTACGTGATTTGCTTCGTAGCTTAGTTGTATTTCCAGTTATTATTGGCATAATTATTGAAATAATAATAATAATAATAATAAAATCACACCAATAATTCATAGTTTTTTTCCACTATCTTTTTCTTTAATCGGTGTGAATCTGATTTTTCCAAACTAAAGCTTTTACTTTTTTTTCGAAAAGAAAAAAATAAAGTCATTGACACGTTAGTTCCACTAAACACCTTCAAATATAAAAAATTTAAAAATTCCAGCTCCAATAAATTCAACTTATAGGTTAAGTTATCAATTAAAATTTCGTATTTTAACTCGAATTTTGACAATTATTATTAATTAATATGACGTTAAAAAATAAACTAAATCTAATACTTTATTGTTATTTATAGTTTATAAATATACTATACAAATATGTTTTGATTGAATTACTTATTTTTTAGGTGGCGTACTAAATAAGTTTTAATTAAAAATATTGGATAACAGTCATAATTTCATGGAAGAAATTACCGAAGGGTAATATGGTAAATTACATTAAAAAGGACGGATATGTAAAAAAAATTCCGTAAAAGCCACGTACGCTCTCACTGGCTCGATGAAACTGACACATGGCAAACTTATTGCCAAATGAACGAATATGATTGGCTGGAGAAACGTGGACCGCAAGAGGTGGTCAATACAGTCAATTTCGAAAGCGAGTACGGATAAATTCCACAGTCGCGCCGAGTTTATATTTAGGCAGAGGAGCGTGAGAGAGAGAAGCAGAGGAAACGAAAGGAGACGGAAGGAAGTTTTCAGACAGGAAAAGAAAAAATCTTTTTGTTTTTTTTTTTTTCCTGTTCTTTTTATTCTCCTCTTGTTTCGGGCTCGAGATCTCGGTCGGAATCCGAATCGGTATCGGAATCGGAGTTGTTTGTTATTGAAGAAATGGCGTTTGTTTCGTTCGTCGGAAGAGTTCTCTTCGTCTCGGTCTTTGTTCTCTCTGCTTGGCAAGAGTAAGCAACTCAGATCTACTTTAATTTGTTGCTCTTTTGTCTAATCTGAAGTTTCTTCAATGGAAATTTGAATATTCGGGTGTAGGGTCACTTTCTAAATGTGTGTTGAGAAAACCCTGATTTAGGGTTTTAGTTGATGAACTTTTAAATTTTGAAATCATGGTTGCTACTGTTGTTTTGAAGTCTTGTTAGCCTTGTTTCTTCCTGTTATGTGTTCAGATCTGTGAGTTGAAATGACAGCGTGCTTAGTTCTTCGTTGATTTTTGGATTTTTTTTTTAGATAAGGGATCGACAAAATTGTTTTGGATCTTGATTTGGTTTTTGTTTGTTTAGTTTCAATGATTTTGGTACTGATGGAGGATCAGCGGCCAAGTATCTGAAGCCGAAATTCAACGTTTTCACTCGCAATTTCGAATCTCATACAGGGTTGAATTTCCCAAAAGTTGAGGTGAGAAAATGTTGTTCATCAGTTTCTCATTATTTCTTAATTTCAAAGTGGCATTCTGAGATTTGTTGTTGGGTGTATAGATCTTACATCTTGTGGCTAGTGCGATTGCGTTGAAGGGCCTTGGAAGTCTGCTGTTCATCTTCAATAGCTCCATTGGAGCCTTTCTACTGGTATGTATGATAATGATATCTAGTTTTTGAAACCAATGGGTTGAATTTTGTTGAATGTTGGTGGTGTTCTTGGTGGGCAGATCTTGCATCAGGCTATTGCTACACCGATCTTGTACGATTTCTACAACTACGATGTGGAGAAGAAGGAATTCAACCAACTGTTTGTGAAATTCACTCAGGTAATTGAACACCATGAATGATGAATCATCTGATTGTTACAATCCAAACGCTGACATGTTTTGGGTGATACGATTGTTGCAGAATCTGGCATTGTTGGGAGCATTGCTGTTCTTCATCGGCATGAAGAACTCGATTCCAAGGAGACAAGCAGGGAAGAGGAATCCCAAATCAAAAACATCATAGATTATTATGATGAATCAGCTGAGGAGAGGGAGGGCGGCGCATGTTTTTTTGTTGTCTGTAGGACTCTTTTATTAGCTTAACACTCATATGATGATCCTCTTGTCTTTGAATCTTTCATTTTGGTTTGTGATATGAACTTGAGGATGTTTTCTTGTATTTTCGAGTTGGGGATTATGTGATTGTAATGAAATTTATTTCACATAAATTTTAAGTTTCTTTCTGTTCTTTTTCTTATTAAAAAAAAAAATAATTGTATTAGATGAACACGCATCATATGGTCCACTTTGGTTTGGGCTTCTCCAAAAGGCTTGGTACCAATGAAGAGAGTATTCTTGGATTATAAATCCATGATTATTCTCTCAATGAAGAGAGTATTCTTGGATTTATAATCCATGATTATTCTCTAAATTAGGAGGAGGCTTGACTTCTTTTCTTTTGGAGTCCTTTGTTCGACATTTGAGGATTCACCCATCTATTGACACAACTAAGTTTAGAGCATGACTCTGATACTATGTTAGACGAACACGACTCTCCACAATGGTATGATATTGTCCACTTTGAACTAAGTTTAGGGCATGACTCTGAAATCATGTTAGACGAACACGACTCTCCACAATGGTATGATATTGTCTACTTTGAGCATAAGCTTTCATGAATTTGCTCTCGACTTTACAAAAAGACCTCACCTCGCCAATCGAGAGAGTACTGCTTGGTTATAAATCCATGATCATTTCCTAAATTAGTACGTGGACACTTATCATCCAGCACTAATAAATAATACATTTTTGTATGATTCTATAAAATCCTAATCTTTATCCAGAAAAATTAATACCGATCGCAGCGGTCAGTAAGGGTACTGCAAAAAGCTCCCTCAAGAAACAAAAATGGAGACGGCGGCGGAAGGTCGGAGTTCGGCGGAGAAGCATTCCGTCAACCACGCCTACGACCGGCAAAGAGAATTGAAAGCTTTAGACGAATCAAAATTAGGCGTAAAAGGACTGGTGGACTCGGGCTTGACGAACCTCCCAAAAATCTTCCTCCACCAAAACCAGAAGTCCTCCTCCACGGCCGCCCTACCATCCGACGACTCCCGTTTCACCATCCCCATCATCGATCTTCACTCAACGGCCCAAAACCCCCAATCGCGATCCATCATAATCGACCAAATCCGAGACGCTTCCGAAAATTGGGGGTTCTTCCAAATCCTTAACCACGGCATCCCCTCAACCGTCACGGCGGAGATGCAGGCCGGAATCCGACGGTTCCACGAGCAAGACGACGAACAAAAGAAGCAATTCTACTCTCGCGACTACACCAAAACGGTACTCTACAACACCAATTTCGATCTCTACCAAGCCCCTGTTACAAATTGGAGAGACACACTAACCTGCGCAATCGCACCACGAGGGGCTGAACCCAAAGACATACCCTTAATCTGTAGGGACATAATCCTTAATTACACCAAAAGGGTACTCGAATTAGGGAAGACCCTATTCGAATTGGTGTCCGAAGCTCTAGGGCTCGGCTCCAATCGGTTGAACGAAATCGGCTGCAGCGAGGGACTTGTCCTGTTCGGCCATTACTACCCAGCCTGCCCTGAACCAGAGCTCGCAATTGGAACCAGCGACCACTCCGACAGCAGTTTCTTAACAGTGCTTTTACAGGACCAAATCGGGGGGCTTCAAGTCCGCCATGATGACCGGTGGGTTGATGTCCGGCCAATCGACGGCGCGCTTGTGATAAACATCGGCGATATGTTACAGGTGAATTGAAAAGGGTAATGGGTTTGTGATTGAATGTTGGAGTTTGTTTGGGATTATTGAATTTGTTCGGTTGTTTTGTTGTTGTAGCTTGTTTCGAATGGTCGATTGAAGAGCTTGAATCATAGGGTGATGGCTAAAAGTGAAGGGCCGAGGATATCGGTGGCGTGTTTTTTCAGGTACCAGTTTCCGCCGGAGAGTGAGAGGAAGGTTTATGGGCCGATAAAGGAGTTGATTTCGGAGGAGAAGCCGGCGGTTTATAGAGAAACAACGATCAAGAACTTTGTGGCGCATTATTATACTAAAGGGCTTAATGGGGTCTCTGCGCTTGAACAGTTCAAGCTCTGATCGGAGTTCTAACAGTTGGTTCTGGTATATTATCTTGTGCATTTTTAGAGACTTTTATTTGCATACAGTTTACTAGCTCTTTATTTGGGAAGATTAATATTTTACCCCTGATCATATGCAACTCGATCTGAGTTATGAGTGGGTTACGAACTTTTGCGATTGTGAGGTCACGCGTAGGTTAAAGAGGGAAATAAATTTTTTTTCTTTTTATAATGTGTGAAAATCTCTTCTTAGTCGAAACATTTTAAAATCGTGAGGTTCAAAGCGATACGTAACTAGTCCAAACAGACTATATCTGCTAACGGTAAGCTTGGGATAAAGTAGACAATATCTGCTCACCGTGCGCTTGGGCTCTTATAAATGGTATAAGAGTCCTGCACCAAGCAGTCGCTGGCTCCCAAGAGAAGTGGATTGTGAGAAGAAGGAATGACATTCCTTCCTTAATGTGAAGAATTCTCCCTAGTGAACAAGTAGCGGTGGGCTCAGTCACTAGCCCCCATAGGTGTGGATTGTGAGAAGAAGGAACGACATTTTTTTATAAAGGTGTGAAAACTTTTCCTCAGTGAACAAATCGCGGTAGGTTTGGACGGTTACAAATACTATAAGAGCTAGACCGAAGGGCATAAAAACCTCTCCCCGATGAACTAGTAGCAATAGAGTTGGAGAGTTACAAATGATATAAGAGACATGACACCCAAAAGTGAACCAACCAGAATTCTTTCTCCATGAACAATGAAGGAGTAAAGGATAAAATAATATCCACCTCACATTTGAACTCAATCCTAATTCTCAAATATCCCATTTCTGTAACTCCAACAACACACAGCAAAACAGAGCTGATTTTCCTTCCTTAGATTTCTTACTCAAGTTCGATCGTAATGGCGGCCATTAAAACCGAGTCACTCAACTCGAGAAGATCCCAGTTGGAAGCGTTCGAGAATACAAAATCCGGCGTGAAGGGGCTGTTGGACGCCGGAATAACCAAAATCCCGTCTATATTTCACTGCCACGTCAAACCACATACCAACACCGCCGCCACAGAGTCAGAGTCGAGTATTCCGATAATCGACCTCCACGGCAGCGTCGAAGAGGTGGTGGATGAAATCAGAAACGCTTGCCGGAAATGGGGGTTTTTCCAGGTGGTGAATCATGGGATTCCGGTGGAAGTTCTGGAGCAAATAATCAATGGGGTTCGTGGGTTTCATGAACAAGATCCAGAGTTGAAGAAACAATTTTACGGCCGGGATCGTACCAAAAAAGTGAGCTATTTTTCGAATTTCGATCTGTTCCAATCGAAAGCGGCTAATTGGAGAGACACCCTTTCTTTTTCCATGGCTCCCAGCCTTCCCCTTCCCGAGGAGATCCCTCAAATTTGCAGGTAAAAGTTCATAAATTTGAAACAAAACCCACTAAGAAAATGATGATTTGGAATGGATTTTTGGCAGAGAAATAGTGATGGAATACACAGAGCAAGTGAAGAAATTGGGATTAACTCTGTTTCAGCTGATATCAAAGGCTCTTGAACTTGGAGATACCCGTTTGAAGGACATGGGCTGCGCAGAGGGGCTCCTAATGTTAGGCCATTACTACCCAGCCTGCCCCGAGCCTGACCTGACCCTTGGCACCACCAACCACACCGATGTGGCCTTCATTACCATACTTTTACAGGACCAAATCGGTGGCCTCCAAGTCTTCCATGACAATCAATGGTTCGATGTCCCCCCAATGCATGGAGCCCTTGTAATCAATGTTGGAGATTTCCTTCAGGTAAGTTCTTTTTAACTAGAAGTCCAACATTGATTATAGAGGAAAACTACATCGATACGAGAGAAACAAGTATCCGTTAGAACGCTAGCCCTGAAGGGAGGGTGGATTGTGATATCCCACATCGTTGGGAGAGAACAAAACATTTCTTTCTAAGGGCGTTAAAACTTCTCCCTCATTTTACAAATCTCGAAGGAAAATAAAAAAGAAATATAAAAAAATGACAATATCTAGTAGCGATAGACTTGGGGTATTACTTACTTCGTGTGTTTTTTAAACTTTAGACAAAGTTAGTTTAGATACAATATTGAAAGTTTAGGTAAATGATTTGAGACTATATTAATATATTGTTTCGTTGCTCCAGCAGATCATTTCGAACGATAAAATGGTGAGTGTGAGTCACCGGGTGGTAGCAAAGGAGATAGGGCCAAGAACTTCAATAGCAAGCCAGTTTCGACCATACATGGGGAAGGATGTGAATAACTTGAAATTGTATGAACCGATTAAAGAGCTATTATCTGAAGACAACCCTCCAATCTACAGACAGGTCAATCCTAAAGAATTTATAGAGCTACACTTTTCAAATGGGCTTGACGAGTGTTCTAAATTAGACTTGTTTAAGTTGTAAAATGTTTTCCGTGAAACCAACTTTCATTTGTGTATTTAATGAGTTACTTCATATTTTAAAATATTTACGGGCATATTGAATTATTAGGCACACTATTCAATTTTAGATCTAATATATTTGTTCATTTTAAAAAATATTGAACTCAGGACTCTCGGGTGGAGAATCTCAATTTAAACAATTAATGGGAGAGGGAGTAGAGATTTCTCTTTATTAGCTAAATTGAGTCGAAAATGGAAACAAGTCCCCGAAACTCCCACCGTCTCGAATATATATAAGCCACAAGTTATGATATGACCGTGTTCTCATATATAGATATCCAATACTAAGATTAGATATCAATTAAATTCTTGGAAGCATACCAAATGAGATACAAGTTATTCACAACAACATCATAACAAGAATAGTAAGAATATGAATAAAAAGTAAAGTTAAAGTAAGCTGAAGGCCACTCTTGAGTGCTTCACCCACAAGTTTCACAACCTCCAAAGTTGTCTTCTTTTAAGAAATATTCTAACCAATTTCGTTCAAATTAGTTCTTCCACTCCCTAACTGACCGCACCCCACCAAAAAAATCCAGGGGATATGGTGGGCCTATCAACGCGTGCCGCCGAAGAACCCCCTTTAGGGATTCCCATTTCTCATTTGTAACCTTCTTTTCTTCACTTCTTTCTTCCCATTTCAACCCTTCGAAGATCCATCCATGGATGCCTTCCTTGTTCGTTAATCGCTTCAAAACCCACTTACCACAACCTTCCAATACCCACATTGCTCTGTTTTTCTTGTGATCCGTTTCGATTTGGTGATTGGGTTTTAATGGGTTTGTAAAATGGTGGGGATTTGAGGGGTTTCTGTGGCTTGTGGATGGAGTATTGTGGGAGAAGAAAATGGGGGGTTTTGTTGCATTTGGGATCTGTGATTGAGTGCGTTTTGATTTGGAGAAAAGGGGAAATATGTTGGATTTTCCTGGGACTCCAGGGACTTTGACTGCCTTTGTTTTGAGGATTTTGCAATGCGTTTTTGCTGCTGGTTCTGTTGCTTCCATGGCTACTGCTGTTGGCTTCTATAACTTCACAGCTTTTTGGTATCTATTGATTCTTACCCTTCTCTTCTCTTTCTTTTGGCTTTGATTGTTCTTGATTGTGATTGGAATCGAATATTCTTCAAGGGTTTTTGTTCTACATTTCAATGGAGAATAAGGATTTTATGACTGGATGTGATCATTGCCTTCTGCTGTGGTTTGGCTCCTTTTTGTTTGGAAATCGCTATAATTTTGAATAATTGAACAGGGCATTTGGGGTTTCTGGATGGGGTTATAGTTCTTTGTTTGTTTATCTAGAGCTGTTCTTGCAGGGCTATCAAACATCCTCTTGTGTTCTTGAGCTTAGCATTAACTCTATCTATTCTTCTTTATTCATTTGATATGAGTAAACTTTGTGACAAGTTCAATGTAGATTATGCTTTATATTAATGCTTATAAACATCCCTTAGGTGAAGCTTATTAGGAAAGAAACTGGCTATATCTTAACTTTCTAGATTGTCTTCAACCTGAATGAACATATATTGAGGTCGAATGTTCAAATCTCTCGAACCTACATATGATTGTTCTTGTTTAGCATATTCAAGATGAGCAGTTCCTTCGCGGGTCATATGACTTCCAACACTTTCTTTGATGTATCTCTCTCTCAAGTACTACTATTGCTTCCTCGAGGGATTTTCCTCGAGGGGATTTTGTGTAACCACCCAAGCACACCCCTAGCTGATATTGTCCTCTTTGGACTTTCCATTATGGGCTTCCCCTCAAGATTTTAAAATGTGTCTACTAGGGAGAGGTTTGCACACCAGAATGTTTTGTTCTCTCCAATTGATGTGGGACCTTACAATCCACCCCCTTGAGAGCTCAACGTCCTTGCTGACATACTGCTCGGTGTCTGGCTCTAATACCATTTGTAACAGCTCAAGCCCATTGCTAGCCGATATTGTCCTTTTTGGGCTCTCCCTTTTGGGCTTCCCCTCAAGGTTTTAAAACGCGTCTACTAGGAAGAGGTTTCTATACTCTTATAAGAAATGTTTCGTTATCCTCTTCAACCGATGTAGGACCTCACAATCCAACCCTCCTTGGGGGCCCAACATCCTTGCTGGTACACCACTTGGTGTCTGGCTCTGATGGCATTTATAACAGCCCAAATCCACCGCTAGTAGATATTGTCCTCTTTTGGGCTTTCCCTTCTGGGCTTCTCCTTAAGGTTTTAAAACGAGTCTAATAAGAAGAGGTTTCCACATCCATATGAGAAATGTTTTGTTCTCCTCTCAACCGATGTGGGACCTTACAATCCAACCCTCCTTGGGTGCCCAACATTCTCGTTGGTACACCACCCGATGTCTGACTCTGATGCCATTTATAACAGCCTAAACCCACGGCTAGTAGATATTGTCCTCTTTTGGGCTCTCCCTTCTGGGATTCTCCTCAAGGTTTTAAAACGAGTCTACTAGGAAGAGGTTTCCACACCCATATAAGAAATGTTTCGTTCTCCTCTCCAACTGACGTGGGACTTCACATTTTGTTATCACTCATTGAATGCAATAAAATCTCTATCTTATAGTAAAGTGATCAAGTTTGACATGACATACGACACAAATTTAAACGTATTGATGCCATTTTCTTTGGATGTATCTTCATCTATCCCAAATGAACTCCTAGTTTGTGATATGATATGCAGCTATGTGATTGCATCAATGGGTCTGCAAGTGACATGGAGTTTCATGTTGGCATTGTTAGATGCATATGCATTGCTAAGAAAGAAGATGCTTCATAACCCCATTCTTGTCAGCCTCTTTGTAGTTGGGGATTGGGTGAGAACTGACAAAGTTCTTAGATTCTTTAGATTTTGTCTTGTGGTTACTACTAGGAGTTCAACCATTTCTCCATTGATTGGTTTGCAGGTGACAGCAACCTTGTCTCTCGCCGCAGCGTCCGCCTCAGGTGGCGTAGCCGTCTTGTTCTTCAGCAATTTGGGACACTGTAGTTTCGGGGACGAATGTCGAAAGTTTCAAATCTCTGTTGTTTTAGCCTTTCTAAGCTGGATAACCATAGCCATTTCAGCTCTGATCATGCTCTGGATATTGGCTGCAGGTTGAAGATGACTTCAGCCACGTAATTTCGTGTAGTTTTCGTACATCTGTCTAATCTTTCTTCATTGTTCTACAATGCAAAAGAATGAAGACATGAGATAGAATGATGCTAATGTGCAGTTTGTTAAAGAATCGTGTTTTTTGTTGATGAGACTTGAAAGAAATATAAGTAAAGTTGTATTGCAGATTTTTGATAGAATCTCCTCTCCATTTGGGCTGTTTTGGTCGGCCATTTGAATGAATATTTCAGAAGTCTATATACTCTTCACTCAGCTCGCGTTTTAACCATCCAACCATTGCTATATACCAACTATGGATCAAGTAAAAGTACAGCTCCTCGATACAATTGCAATACCTTTGCTCATGGTAAGATCCCACGTCAGTTGAAAAGGAGAACAAAACATCATTGTAAGATCTCATGTCAGTTGAAAAGGAGAACACAACATTCGTTATAGAGGTGTGAAAACCTCTCTAGCATACGCATTTTAAAACGTGAGGCTGACAGTGATACGTAACGGGTCAAAGCGAACAATATTTGCTAGTGGTAGGCATGAGCTGTTGCATTCATGAACCCTTTTTGATTTTAAACTACGTTCTTGAAAGAACAGAATTTTTGACAGACTAACCATTTTTTACGTGTTGTTTTATATTGAAAGTAAAATGAGTTTCTCCTTGGGATTCATGGCGCTCTTGTGGTTCGTGAGAAAGAAAAAGGACTCATCCTTTGTTGCATTTGGCACAAGATGACAAAGAGAGAGTGTCGTTTATTGATGAATAGTGGACTGATGGAACTCATGGCATTTTTTTTTTGTTTTTTTTTTGTCCTGTCCTATCTGAGTTTTGATCCTTTTGTTTATTTTTTTTCCGCTCGCACCAAAAGTGCAAAAGAATTGTTCCTTGCGACATTTGTCTTCATCATAGACATTTGTGTCGAAATACGAAATTAGCCACGGATGAGAATTCAAACTCCAAAGGATAGGGTTCAGTTTGATTCATCAATCGTCCATTCAATATCCTTGTACAAGTTCACAATCACTACACAATCACTACACGAGATGGTTCCTTTACTCCCGTTCTCTTTTAAAGCTTTACAAGCTTATAAAGTGAAAATTCTTCTCGTTGTCCTTAACTTAGCTCAAAAGACGATGAAAAATAAAAAATTGAATTTACTAATTGAGATTACATAAAATCAACGCTAAAACTGATATATATTATCATAAAATAGTGAGTTTTATTGCGATGTTGAATGGATTATTAGAAGTTTATTTGGAATTGATGTTAAAAGAAAGTTATTCTAAGTGGGGAATGTAATTGTTAGTGCATTCAACAAAATTATTCTTTGATTTTTTGGTTGAGAGAATCAAACACAAAATATTCTCAAGAATTGGATCCATTCCCAAATCTGATAAATTCTTGTAATGCAATAATTTCTGATCCATCATTGTCTTCTAATTACACAATGTTCTTCAATCTTCCCAAATTTAATCAAATCTTAATCTTGATTAATCTCCTTAAACTCTACCATAATTTAACATATACCCTTCTAAAGCTTAACTTAATCTTTTTATATGTTCTCTCTTAAAGTAAAAAGAATCTATTTTTAATAATAAGTTCTTGTAATCTTGCTGATGTCATCGGATAACGGCAAACAACGACAAATGACTGAAATGCCCCCAATTATAAAAACGAAGGGTTAGGGTAGTAATATCGCTACAAACGAACTCTAAATAACCCAACAAAAACTATTGACTTCTAGGTATCACAACAAGTAATTTAAGATAAACAACAAAGAACACACCTGTTGGAGTAATTTTTTCTCTCAGTTTCATGTCGAGAACTGTTGGAGTCCCACATTTGCTAATCAAGGAGAAGATCAGGAATATATATAAGTAAGAGACACTATCTCCGATGGTATGAAGTTTTATGGAGAAACCAAAGCAAACCCACGAGTACACATGAGTATCTTCAACTATAATGACTTGCGATGGCATCATATGAGGTAAGTAGTACGAAGTATGCATATCTCAAATGAAAAAACGTGATTTATGACCTTTCGAGTTAAAGGCGTGTAATGAGAAATTAGGTTATTTTTGCATACAAATCTAAATAATAACAAATTTTTGTATATATACGTCGACCTTTCTGAATTTGGAATAAGTGAATCAATAGAAGAAATTTGAGTGAGACAACTTGATATGTAACAATATCAAGTGCTCAGCAGAATAACCTTTCTTTGTCAACTCGATACTTCCAATAAATTTTTGTATATATACCTTCTTATATTCAGCTCAATTAGCTCGTAAACCGAAGAGAAGCGTTAGCGGAGGATATCGACCATCGCCATGGCGATGAACGTCCGGTTAGGAGTGTTTTTCACTAGGTTTAAACCACATATCCTCGTAATTTTTGCTCAGGTTGGCTATACATTTATGTATTTCTTCACGGATGCTTCCTTCAAGCATGGCATGAATCCTCACGTCCATATCACTTATCGACAAATCGTTGCTAGCGTTGGGATGTTTCCCCTCGCTTATTTCTTTGAAAGGTTCCATGCTAATTATCTTCTCAAAGTTTCATGCTTTATTTGGCGTATTAGATTATTTTAAAATATATGTTGGTTTACGTAGAAAAACAAGACCGAGGATGACGGTGACACTATTCTTGGAAATTTTTGTTCTTTCGCTTTTAGGGTAAGCTTTTGAATCATCATTTAATCCATTTTAATACGTAAATTTTAAAGATCGAATAATGAAATACAGGATGAGTTTGAGTCTCAACATGCACTTTGCAAGCTTGACATACTCATCCCCCACGTTCGTTACATCATCGATCAACACGATAGCGTGTTTGACGTTCATAATTGCAGTCATGTTCAGGTTCTTACACGTCTATGTATATCGACAAGAAACAAAAATGTTATCAAACAAGTCGTGACGTTGTTTTGATTTATATGGGCAGAATGGAAATTGTTGACCTTAAAAATCCAAGAGGGATAGCAAAAGTTGTGGGGACATTGGTTTCATTGGGTGGTGTGATGATAATGACTTTTTATAAAGGACCCATCATCAGAAATCTATGGCATCCTTTCATCCATATTCAACACAAAGCTTCTAATCTCCATGAGAATTGGCTCAAGGGTTCACTTCTTACTGTTTCAAGCTGCATTTCTTGGGCCCTCTCCTACATTATGCAGGTCCCTAAACCCTAATTTTTCTAATGATCGACTTTCCATGCACGTACTGATCAGTGTCGTTACTTACAAACAAGACCTTTTTTCGATATATTCTAATGTAATCTATTGTGGGGTGGAATTGAAGGCATTTACATTGAAACGATACCCGGCGCAGCTATCGTTATCAACGTGGATGAACTTGGTCGGAGCAGCGCAATCGGGTGTGTTTGCAGTGTTGACACAACACAAGCCAGGAGTTTGGAGTGTTGGACTTAACATTGATCTTTGGTGCATTATCTATTCTGTAAGAAACAGACCAAAAGCAACTTTCATTAGGTTTAATGGGTATTAAAAATTGAAAGGCCTTTAGGTTTTGATGGTATGAGTTGAATTGTTGCAGGGAATTGTGTGCTCAGCTTTGACAGTATACATACAACTTTGGTGCACAGAAGAAAAAGGCCCAGTTTTTGTGACCATGTTCGATCCACTTTGTACAGTTTTGGTGGCTGCTTTAGCTTACTTTGTTTTTGGACAAAAGCTCTACATGGGGAGGTAAGAAAATTCAATCTACAACAAGAATATGATATGAAACATGATAGAAAAATGATCAAATTATAAATTTTAAGAGTTCGAGAATTTATCGATCTTCTTCATCAGCGGTTTTTCCTGTGTCAATAGAGCTAGATGTGAATCGAGTAAGCTTGTTGGAAAACGGGCCTTTTCTTTTCTTCTCCCTTCTTTTGTCCGAACATAATACTTTGAGATCTTACATCGGTTGGAGAGAGGAACGATTATATTCCTTATAAAGGTGTAGAAACCTCTCCTTAGTGGACGCGTTTTAAAACCTTGAGGGGAAGCACGAAACGGAAAGCCAAAAGAGGACAATATTGGCTGGGAGTGACCTTGGGCAGTTACAAATGATATCAGAGTGAAACAACGGGCGGTATGCCAGCGAGGACGTTGGGGACCCCAAGAGGGGTGGATTGTGAGATCCCACATTGGTTGGAGAGGGGAATTAAACATTCCTTCATTCCTCGTAAGGGTGTGGAATCCTCTCCCTAGTGGACGCATTTTAAAACCTTGAGGGGAACCCTGAAAGGAAAGCTTGAAAGGGAAAGTCCAAAGAGAACAATATCGGCTAGTGGTGGCCTTGGGTAGTTACAAATGGTATCAGAACGAAACTCCAGGGGGTGTGCCAGCGAGGATGCTGGAGTCACCAAGAGGGGTGGATTGTGAGATCCCACATCGGTTAGAGAGGAGAATGAAACATTCCTTCATTTCTTATAAGGTGTGAAATCCTCTCCACGGTGGATGCATTTTAAAACTTTGAGGGGAAGCCCGAAAGGGAAAGTCCAAAGAGGACAATACTTAGTAGTGGTGGCCTTGGACCGTTAAAAATGGTATCAAAGCGAAACATCGAGCGGTGTGCTAGCGAAAACGCTAGATCCTCAAGTGGGGTGGATTGTAAGATCCTACATCGGTTGGAGATGGAAACCTTTTCAGAGTGGACAAGTTTTAAAATTTTGAGGGAAATCTCAAAAAGGACAGCCACGGTGGCCTTGGGCCATTACAAACACGGGAAGTACAGAATCGGATGAATTTCTTTGATCGAATTCTTTTAGAGTTGAAAGTATGATTGATATAGCAATTTCTGAAACTTGTTTTTTGGTAATGTTGTAATTGTGTAGCATTGTTGGTGGAGGCATCGTGATTATGGGGCTGTATATGCTGTTATGGGGCAAAGAACATGATAAGTTCGAGCTCCAAAATAAGTCACAATTGGAATCTGATTCAGTGCATGAAACTTTCAACCAACCTGATCTGCAAATTAGTGCATCACCACCCCCTAACCATGTTCTACAACATCAACCTTAGTGCCTATCAAATTAGTGGGTATTTTAATATGACTAGACGTATAATAAATGGGATATCAGGTTTGAATCTCTGACCTTTAAACAACGAATATGTTAATCATCGGTGAACTAATCTCACTTTCGTCTAGTGTATAGTTATAACGGGTGTGATTGAAATAACATTTGAAAAAAAATTATAATTTAAACAAAAATCAATTTTTCTTTGAAGCTTCATTGGAAAATAAATAATTTAAAGTGGGTTTAGTATAAATGATGGAAGATATTTTTTAATAAATGAAAAGAAACGAAAAAATTGGATTTTTGTCTTATAAAAATAACTTAATAAAAAAAATAGTAAGAAAAAAGTAACATTTTTGTTATTAATATAATCATGCAAGGAAAAAGCATTTTAAATAAATGCAAAATATAAAATAATTTTTATTTTTAAGAAGTGTTTAATTTGTTACGAAAATTACAAACATTTGACGTTTGATACAAACGCCAGTACTATGTTGTGATTTATAAATGATATTTAGGTTTTACGAGCCTAGTTATTAATATAAAATGTATTATAGATAAGTAAAATATTTCAAAAATAATTTTAAAAAGCGAACCCAACCAAGTCTGAAAATAGAGAGTCAAGTTGTGAGGAGAGATATCCACACGTTTTCCACCAGATTTTTTTCCCGTTTATTATTATTTTAAAGTTCATTTTTAATATAATATTTATTAAAAAAAAATAATATTCTCGACCTTATATTTGCAAAATATAGGTAATATGCTAGTAAATTATTATTTTATTAACATATATTTAAGGAGAGAATATAAATTTCCTCCAAAATCAAACAAATATCAACTATATGTTATAACCTAAGTTACGTTACAATATTAAAAAATACAAATATGAAAAATTAACCCAAAAAAAACAAAACAAAAAAAAAAAAACATAAAAACAGAGCATTTTAAGGTTGAATCTGAATGGGCAAAATTGCATTTCTAGATCCTTTGCCCTTTCCAAACGAGAAGAAAGATCTTCGAATTCTGTTACTGCAACCTTCAATCTCATTCTCACCGCCGCAATTCTGCCGCACCGCCGCCTGCACCACCACAAACATCTTCCGGTTGCTGGAAGAATCCATCGAAAACGACCTTCTAATCGGCTGCATTAGAAAAAACTCCTCATCTTTCTTCCTCATGTCAATGCACTCATCCCCCATACTCGTTACCTTCGTTAGCTTCCTCCCTGATTTCGACGCCTCCCTGAAGATCGACGAATGAGGGCGGCTGCGGTTGGGATTCCGAACAACCTCAATTACAGGGAATTCCTCAATGGCGGCGGCGATGGGGATGAAATTGGGGGCGGAATCTTGAGGGGAAGGGGGTTGATCTGCCGGAATCAGCCAATTTTTGGCGGAGATTGTGGCTCTGCAAAGTGGGCAGTTAGAATTGTTCTGAAACCAAATGTCGATGCAATCAACGTGAAAGAGATGGCTGCAGATCGGAATCTTTCTCAATTCCTCCTCCGGCTGAAATTCCATCAGGCAAACGGCGCATTCGCTGCCGGCGGTTGATTCGTTGGTGGGTTTTTTGTAACGAATCAGTGGGATTGATTGGATGGTTAATGGGTCCAACCCATGTGGCTCCACCGGCTCCTGCAGTATTACGGTGTCTTCACGGCTGTCGGAGAGGGAAAACTGGTGGAGGATTTCAATTGGGTGCCAGTTGAAACAGCCTCTGATGGCGAAGATATAATAGCCGACGAGGAAAATTGCGGTGGCGCAGAATACGACGACGGCAACGGCGATGATCGGAAAACTGGAAACATAGGTGGAAGAATGAAGCGAACCAAACGACGGACCGATGAGGATTTCGGGCATTATCCGAAAATTTTGAGTTGCAGAGTGGAAGAGACGGGGAAGACGAGGATTGAAATTTTGAGGATTTTGATTTTTTTTTTAAAAAAAGAAAAATTTGTTAAAAAGAACTAAACATTGCAACAAATCAACAATATTGAGTTTCTAATTAGAAAATCACCATACAAATCCAAAGTTAAGTTTTTAGTTATGATTCAATTAATCATTTAATGTGATATGATATCTTGTAATCACTTGATATTAAAGAACGAATAATTATTCTTCAGTGCAATGTTTTCTAGGCATGTCTGGATTACTTATTAACTTTTAAACAAGTTCTGGAGTTTTTGTTTGTTTGCAGCCAATTAAAATTTAATTATATGATATCCCATATTGGTTGGGGAGGAGAATGAAACATTTTTAAGAAGAGGGAAAATTTCTTCCTAGCAAACGCGTTTTAAAACTTTGAGGGGAATCCCGAAAGCCCAAAAAGGGCAATATCTGTTAGCGATGAGCTTGGGCCGTTACAAATGGTATCAAAGCCAGACACGGGGCGATGTGCAAGCAAGGAGGCTGAGCTCCGAAGGGGGGTAGCACAAGACAATGTGCAAGTAAGGAGGTTGAGCTCTGAAGGGGGTGGATACGAGGTGGTGTGCAAGCAAGGAGGCTGAGCCCTAAAGGGGGGAGGGGGGGAGGGTGAACACGAAGCGGTGTGCCAACAAGGACGCTGAGCATTGAAGAGAGGTGGATTGGGGGGTCCCACATTGATTGGAGAAGAGAACGAGTGCAAGGAGGACGCTGGGCCTGAAGGGAGTGGAATTTTGAGATCCCACATCGATTGGGGAGGAGAACAAATTTTTTTTTTATAAGGGCGTAAAAATCTATCCCTAACGGACACATTTTAGGAAAACATGAAAAGGAAAGACTAAAGAAGACAATATCTATAGGCTGTAGGCTTCAGTTATAAATTAGTTATGTTACATAATTAATATGTACGATATATTTTTTCAACCGTCTCAAAGTTTAAAGATAAAAATTGTTGTTATATAGATATATTTGTGAGTCTTCAAGTTTGCTTACGACCACACTTCAATTGTTTTAACCTTTGATCACAATTGTTTCAAATCATTCATTAGAAAGGTATACAACTAGTTCACAAATGGTTTTCTCACTTAAATTTTAGGTTAAATTATTAAAATCGTTTTACGGGCATTGTGGTCAACTCTCAAAATGGGTTGGCCTCGTTGAACATGCCCAACCCCTACAGGGGTCAAGCTTTGGGCCTTTCTCGACCTCATAGACTCTTGATCAAGGTTCTTTTGGGTTCTGGATGCCTTGTCCTTTCACGCTCAACTCTCGACCTTTTTTTGATTGACTTCAGATTTGAACCTAAAGAACCTCATCTTTTGGCGTATTCAACCATTCCACCCTTCAACATTTTTTTTGTAGCATGTAAGTTTCTTACATGTATCCTCAATAAAACAAACAAGTGCAAGTTGGATTCCAACGTTAAAAATGCATGCCCTTCTAGAAATCCCACTTAAAGAATAATAATAGCTTTTGTTTTATTGGTTCAATTTCAAAAGAAAAAAAGAAGAAAAAAAAAAAACCTTTTATTCTCCAAATTAATTTCAAAATAGTTTTATATATTTTCATTTTTTTTTATATAAAAAACCTCGCCATTGATATTTTTATACTTAAAAATTATATCTGATCAAATAGACGACAAACAATGTGTTAATAAAAACAAAAGAAAATTAAGAATATGAATTTTTTCGTCAACTAACTAAAAATGAAGATATAACCCAAGCCACATATCATTAAATCAAAAAATAATGTAAAACTTTATCATTTTGTATGGACTTTTAACTTGGATTTCATAATGTGCGTCCCGTAAACTTATGTAAGACATGAAGTCTACGTTGAAAATATAATTTTTTTTTCTTATCAACATGTTAAATATGTTTTTAGAATATGCAAACCACTTTTACTAAATTCAAATGTTGCAACTCAATCTAGAATTTTAGCCTAAAGTTTTCATTTATTTTTTGAAGGTAAAATTAAGGGCCCTAAATTAGTGACAAAAGGACAGGCAGGCATAAATATCTCAAAAACATTGATTTTGACTTTGGTCAAACGTTTGAAATTTCCGAATACATGTTTCATTGTCTCAAACATTTTCCTTATTTTAAATGGGATTTTTCTATTTTTCTTTTAATTTCACTCCCAAAATTACCTTTTATAAATAGTAATTTTTATATTCTTAAAATTAAATAATAAACAATAAAATATCTCAGAAGCTTCTAATTGATTTGATATATATATATATATATCTATATATATATATAATAAAGAACAAAAGAGATACTCACGTGGTAACGTCAAGATTTTCTTTTGACTGATTTTAGTTCTATAAAAAGGTGATGATTTTGGTATCCTACTTGTCCAATACACCATGCAAAATGGACGTGGAAGGGAGGTCCGGCAATGATCAGGGTGGCGAGGTTCGATACCGCGGAGTGCGGCGGCGTCCATGGGGGAAGTTCGCTTCTGAGATTCGTGACTCATCGAGACAAGGGGCTCGGATTTGGCTTGGAACTTTCAACACGGCAGAGGAGGCAGCTCGGGCCTATGACCGAGCTGCCTATGCCATGCGTGGTCATTTGGCTGTCTTGAATTTTCCTGATGAATATCCGTCTCTCGGTGGTAGTTCTTCTTCCTCTTCTTCTTCCTCTTCCTCTTCTGGTCTAGCTCCGAGGCGCCATGGCCCGGGTGAGCGCCAAGTGATCGAATTCGAATGTGTCGATGATAGGATCCTGGAGGAACTTCTTGAGTACGAGGAGAAAAGGAAGAAGAACTGAAATTAAAAAATATGGTAACCTTCTTTGGGATTTGTCTATCAATAATTGTGTTTGTAATTTTCCTAAAGTTGGTCTATATAATATGAAGGGCTTAACCTTAATTAACTACTTTTGTTTTTTCTTAATCTTTTTTGTTCGCATTTTATAATAAAATTAATTGATTTTTACGTTTGAAATCACTATGTTAGTGATTAGTATCAATGTCAAGATAGATATGTTGTAACAGTTCAAGCCCACTGATAGCAAATAATATTTCTTTCGGTGTTTCCTCTCGGACTTTCCCTCATGATTTTTAAACCTTATAAAACATTTCATAAGTATATTGAAAATAGATAAAAAAAGATATCATTTCGACATACAAGTTTAGATATCAAAGAATTCAATGGTTTATTTTTGAAAAACGAAATTAAAAAATATAAATATTTTAGAAGTCAAACGGAATATTTATACCAGGAAAAAAAAGAGGGAAATTATTGGAGGGTTGAGTTTGACGAATTGTATAAAGGTAATAAAAGTTGAATTTAAAGAATATTGGGTTTTCTATGCACATAAATCGAAATACACCCAAAATTCTATCTTTTCAGATATTTTTTATTTGCTTTTCTAGAATCCACCTAACGATCATATTTAAATACGTCAGACGAATTAAGTAAAATTAGTATATTCAAATTGATTGGTGCTATGAACATTTTTTTTTTTTACCGATTTGGAGTTTGATAACTATTCTTGTGGTGATTTTTTCGTTGAAGTTCGTGAGTCGCTGTTAATTTGCGGTTTTTCGACTGATTTGGTGTTAATTGGTTTGGTTCAGGTGGTCCAAATCAGTCTAGGCATTTGTAGCCTTAGTTTAGCCACATGCATATGAGCAATTCTCCTAAACTGTTGGTTTGTACTGGTTCGTGTCGGTTCATGTTCATCCACATTCATTGCACGCGTTCCACTCTCTAGCCACCATTCAACTTTGGTTCACACTCTGCCCTATGCTTTAGCTCTAATTCCATCATTTTTTAGCTGGTTCCAGGTCTTTTCAACCAGTTCGTATCAGTTCATTGTATTTTGAACCAAGCTTTATGATCGATTTTTCATATACTTTGAAGGTTGTTAGTATGGATTCAATTAGGGTTGAACTTAAGGACAATCAGAGTATAGGGGTATTGTACGTATTTAACTATCGATTTAAGTGGACTTACGATTGGAATGCCTAAGAGCTAGGTTGGATGAAGTTTTTATGCGTAAATAATACATACCTTCTAGACTAAGATTACATGTTCTTGAATTGAATAATTATGTATAATTTTATATGATATATGTTCACTCACATATAATTCGTGACTTTGTATAAATATGATATGCTGGTATTAATATTTATAAAGTGTTATAATTAGAATTATTCTTTTTATAAGGACTTTAAAGTGTGATTATTTTCTGCTCGATTTAATTTGAAAACTCCGTGACATGTATTAATGGTCAAGTCATATAATAAAAATAGGGTGGTTAGAAATTAGGCCAAGGACAAATTGGCCTCGACTCATCTTAACGCTGACCTTTTATGGGTTCATTTCCTTTGATTACATCATCCCATAATCCTTCATACGTCATTTTGAATATAGTCCGTGAATCAAATTGATGGTATAATCTCTCACTCGAGAACTGTTGAATGAAAAAAAAAAAAAAAAACTTTGCTCTTACACCGATTTTTTTTGTAAGAATCCAAGCCCACTGGTAGCAAATTTTGTCCTTTTGAACTGTCTCTTCCGAGATTCACTTCAAGATTTTAAAACGCGTCTACCAAGAAGATGTTTCAATATCATTATAAAGAATGCTTCGTTTCACTCTACAACCAATGTTTGATCTCACACCTCTTCTCGTATTAATTAGGTTTTTGTAAGAAAAAAATAATTAAAAATTGAAATGTTTTTTTTTTTCAGACCAATTTTTGGGTCATTATGGAAAATCTAGACGGCCCATTACTATTGAAACTAGACTTGAAACATATATTCGTATCTAATATATTAGTATTTAATAAATGTGATTATAATTAATCCAAAGAAATTCACGATTCTTTAAATAATTTTTAAAATTTTTCATTTTATCCAATTGTTTTTTCTTTTTTCATTATTTTTAATTAGAATTTATTAACTATTTACTTCATATTACAACTATTTTCTAAAAAAAAAAAACATGCTTGTCACCAATTATTAAAAACATCATTAATCCTAAATAAAATCAAAATATTTTCGAGCAATTGAATAAAAATTTAGCTAAAAAAAAAAAAAAATCCTCGAACTAAATATAAAAATTATAATAATTTTTTTAAAAAAATATTCATCGAACTAAAGACAAAAATTATAATAGAGAAAAATAATTATAATAAAAATCCACGGTGTAAATTAATTGAACATGAAATATTTATATATATATATGAATTATTTTAATTTTGGTCACATTATGTGATACACTTCACCTACTTGTCCCTAAAGTCTACACACTAATCAATATGCTACCTTCCTAAAATAATATTAATCGCATTTTCCTTATTATTAATTATTATTATTATTATTTTCATTTTTTTACCCAAACACGTGAAATGAATAATTCATTCATTATAATTTAAAATCGTTGTTATTTGTGAAAGAATAATAATTTCTTTTAGCACTTTTAAATGTAACACTTCACGTCTAAGATTTATACTCATATTTGAAATTTGAATTCGAGATTTAATGGCTCCAACATTTTCTTGCATCACTTACGACACGACTTGATTAACTACTTATCTTGAATTGTTTCTAAGAGTGAAAACTATTCTCGTAGATTAATACGAGTTTTGTTAGAATGTGTTGTCTCATGAGCTTATTTTAAATTTTTTTAAAAGTATTTATACTTGTTTTCAAATAATCAAAACCATAAGATATTAATTAAATGGAATTATACGTAACCCAATCGTAATTTCTTTTCACAAGAAATTAAATTATATTATCCCTTTCGGTGGCCGAACCTTATGTCAAATCTTAGGTCAAGCTCCTTTTGAAAGGGAGAGTCTAAGCCTACTCGAAAACTTAGAGTTCTTATAAGAAACCTATGTTTAGATTAAATAAAATATTAGAGTTCTTATAAGATCGTCAAAATTTAATTTCAAAATATTATGAATTTTATTTTTAGAGTTTTATGATAAATCTCTTAAAAGAAACCTTTCGAATATAATTAAGAAGATTTAGACATTAATTCGAGCATAATTTAGTAGATAAAATATAAATTGTCATTCTAAAGTTCATTCGGTCAGTTAATATTAGTTAGTGACGGTAGTAAAAATGATAATATTTATTTAAGTTTATGATTTAAACCGATAAAGTTTTAAAAAATTATTGTAAAAAATTGGAACATTTTTCTAAAGAAAAAATTAAAATGGTCAATAATCAAAAGCTGACTAGTAGAGTGAGAATTTTCGTATTGTATACCTATTTGGTGGTTGGATTTTTTTTTTTATTATTTATTTGAAAAATATTTGAATGGCCATGAAAGCACAATTATTAAATGCAATCCTTTATATTTAAATATTAAAAAATATTACTAGATCACGTGAAGAGACGGGTCCGGCAGGACCACAAATGTCTATTTTATTTGCGGGACTCACCTCAAGCACGGAGAGAATTCTCGATTTAAACAAACAGATGATGTGACATCCAATAAAAGAATGTGAGATCTCACATCAATTAGAGAACGGAACGGGTGTTAGCTAGGTACTCCACTTCGAAGGAGGTGGATTGTGAAATCCACATTAGTTGGAGAGTAGAACAAAACATTTTTTTATTATTAGGTATGGAAACCTCCTCCTAACAAACGCGTTCTAAAGTAGCTCATGTTGTGGAGAATATTTGCTAGCGATGAGCTTGGACTGTTGCCGAGAAACTCAATTTTGTGATTTCTTCCACTGTTGCTCGGAACTCTAAAAATTAAAATTATAAACTTAAAAGAATAGACCTAACAATTTTAATGGGTAATGGGTAATGAGTGTTATTATAAAGATACCAATTATATTTCACTATCAAAATCTTTAATCATGATACAAATAAATTATTATTTTAAAACATATTTAGCCTAATATTTTGATTAGATGGCTTTCAATTTTATCAATTATGGATAATACTAAGAGTATTTTAACCATCCAACTTTTTTGATTTTAAATTGACCAAGTTGAATTCGTTTTGTTTTGTTTTTTTTTTTTTTATAATTAAATTAAAATTTTAAAGCATGAATTAAAATGGTCATGCCACGACCAAAAATCAACTCACATCATAATATATTTCTATTATGATATAAAAAATTATGATATAAAAAATTATGATGAAAAGGTTGAACATTATAAGTACACGCTATATAGCGTGTGACGTGAATATATGGGGCCTAAATAATTCCAGTCAAAACATTCCATTTTTTTTTATGTTCGGGGAGACTTTACCCTAATTGATGGGTATTGACACCTAATTTGAAGATTCGAACTTTACCCATCAAAGTGCCTCATGTCATGAAACTAATTAGATTATTGATGCTAACATGAGTGTCTGCCAAGTTTGTTGGCATATAATGTCTTAACACAGGATGAGATGCCTTAAGCCTTGACTCACCATCCGTGGACGAACCTTGCAGAGAGGTTATAACTTATCAGTGGAAGTTGAGTTCGTTGAGGGAATATAGTAAAAAAAATTCTGAGAAATCCTTCATCAGTGGTAAATTATAAAGAAAGAAGATGGATTCCCTTCCCAAGATCATTCGACTATCCAGTTTTTGTCCTGAGTTAGACAAATGTTTTAATCACGATGATAGATGAAATACACAAACATATATTTTGTAGAAAAAAAAACAAAAAAAAAAACATGAAAAATGATGTAATTAATCATATAAGTTAAGAAATATCGATGAAGGAGTGATAAAAATAATAAAACGCTCTCTTGTTGGTGAAGTTTCATTGTCAGAGATACGAACGATTTTTAAAATAGACATATAGAAAGAGAAATGTTCCCATTTTGAATACTCATTTTCAATCATATCCTTTAAGTTGTGTAGCAAATTTGGAGAATTTATGGACTCATTTCACATGAATCTACATCCTACACTTCCCTAAAAAAGTAGGATAAGAGACGTGTGACGGATGTGCATTTGGTTAATCATTTCTATTCATAGTTTTTTTCTTCAAATTTTCATTTTTGAAAATGAAAGCAAAAAGTACTCACAGTATTCATATGACTCAATAATCTAATCAACTTGGATTATCTAACTCAAATCATAAAAGTTATGACTCGATAATCTAATCAACTTAGATTATCTAACTCAAATCCTAAAAGTTATGTCGGGTTAATTTTTTTTTTTTTTCATTTGGGTTTGGTTGAATATTTAAAAAACTGAAAAGAATTCGGTTTAGTCTGCTGGTTAACATTTTTTTTGGTCGAGGCCACTCAACCAAAGAAAAAAAAAAAAAAAGAAGTTACTATCTAACTTACGACAACTTAACCCAACCTAATTCGAAAATAGAGAATTGTGTTGGGTGGTGAACTCTATTCGAGTAGCTCGATATCAATCCAGCTAACTTCAAATTTCTAGTTGATCAAAAAAAATTTCCAACCTGCATCCACTTTTACTTGAACAATGTCAAATAATTAACCCGGTAAACATTCATTTATATATGAAATTTTAAAAGTATTGATAAATTTATAAACTTTCGATTCTATATATATATAATATATCTTTTAACATTAAAAAGATGATATAAGTCCATAAATTATACGTGACATATTTAACATTTTTTTTTAATTTAACAAAGGCATTAAACGCAAAATTTATCGATCTCTAATAAATTTAGTTAATTAAACATAAAATAAAAAAAAGTTTAGAAAATTATTAGATAAAAGAAAACTCTCTCAAAATTAATAATAATTAATAATAATGTGATAGTTTCTAGAAGATTTGGAATGTGGGTTTCAGTTGAGGATCACATGTGGCCCCAACTGTCACTCTAAACACTTCCCCATCCATCAAACTTGTCTACATGAACTGAATGCTAAGTGCCACGTCATCTTCCAATCCGAGTCATCGGCTGACGTCATCGTGCTCCTTTCTTCCAATTTGTCTAGTCACCCGTTGACCCATCTTTTACAATTAAATCTTCTTCCATTTTTCTTATTAAATTATTATTATCTTTTCTTTTTAACCCACCAATCTTATTTTAAGTCGAGTTTAAATTAGGTCGCTTCAGTTTTAATATACGTATTTGAAATCACTTTATTTATCCGGTAAATAATTGACTTAAAAGTATAATAAAATAAAGGTACACGAGCAGAGACATGTGGGGGCACGAGCGAGCAAAGGCCAATAAGGGTGTGTGTGGGAAGTTAGCGAGAACGTGCAAGAGCTTATAAGTTCTATGCATGATCGAAGTTCCACACACTTAGACATCCTGTAATAGACAAATTCACTGACTTTGACTTGTTACGTACGATTTTAAAACGTGTTTACTGTGGAGAGAGTCTAGCCCTATTCCGACTAGTACCTCACACCGTTCAGTGATTGACCATGATACTATTTGTAAGAGTCCAAACTCACTGTTTTTAAAACTTAGTTTAACCCGAAAAAAAACTTTTTCTTTTTGTTTACAAGCAGTGAGGATATCTATTTAACGCCAATGGAGACTTCTTCCTGCCCAAGAAACAGAGTTGTGCCTCCTCCTTTCATGAACCACAATTTCCCTTCATTAATTCTTCTAAAATTTCCATGAGTTCTTCATTATTTCACTGCCAAGACTCTGATTTCTCGCCGGAATCTTCCTTGAGCTCCTTCGAATCTCTCCGATGGGAAGCTTTTCAAAAAAACGACAACTCTCTGCTCTTTAACGAGAATGATTCCGGCGAAATGCTCCTTCACAACTTGATCTCAGAGCCCACCTCATACCCGACGGGGAATTCTCTCCGGCAGGATCCGATCAAGGAAGAGGAGGTGGATTCGCTCGGAGAAGAAGAACCCCACAAGCCAAAATCCTACAGAGGAGTCCGCCGGCGTCCATGGGGGAAATTCGCGGCGGAGATACGGGATTCAACTAGGCATGGAGTTCGGGTTTGGCTCGGAACGTTCGATAGTGCCGAGGCGGCTGCTTTGGCTTATGATCAAGCCGCTTTCTCGATGCGGGGCGCCGCCGCCTTTCTCAATTTTCCAGTGGAAAGAGTTCAGGAATCTCTCAAGGAGATGGAAATGATCAACTCCGCCGCATACGGCGGCGACGGTGAATCTCCGGTGGTTGCTTTGAAGAGAAAACATTCTATGAGGAATAAATCAAGAAGAAAGAGCAAAAATAAAGAAGAAATTGGGAAAACAGAGAGTAATGTGGTTGTTTTGGAAGATCTTGGCCCTGATTATTTGGAAGAACTCTTGGAGCTATCTGAGAATCTCCGGCCATGGTGAATTACCGCTCAGCATCTCGACCCGAAATCTCGAGATTATAAAAAATTATTTGAAAGGCTAGAACAACGAGACCCATACCAGAAATAGCTACCTTAGCCATAATTTTTCCTTGCATTTTTCAAGCAAGTGAAAAATAACAAAATTTCTTTTTTTTTTTTTGTTGTATTTTAGTGTGAATGTATAAATTATATCTAATTAGTTTGCTTCGTTTTTTCCTTCAATTGTTATACGAAAGATCACGAGAAATTTGACCGAGTGACCTAAAAAATTAGACCTAAATTTCGAAATAGAGTTTTATAATTGACCTCTAATTTTCTCGACTCTCCCCTCTCTAAATTTCGAACAACATTCTTATAGGCTACGATCCTTTCATCGTTAATATTTGAAAATTCTTTAGATTTTAAATCAGGTTGTGAGATCCTGCAGGTTTGATGTTGTCCACTGGGGACGGAGAAGAAAGAGAGATTGAGTCATTGACAAGTCTCCCACTACCATATATATTTGAAAATTCTTCATATCTAAAATAGAATGGTGAGATCTCTACACCACTATCAAATTCACTTATAACGAAGAAGAAAATTGATCGTGGAAAGAAAAGACAAAGTCACAATGATAGTAAGACGAATTGTGAGGTTGACGGCAATACGTAAAGAGTTAAAGCGGACAATATCTACTAGCAGTTGCCTCGGACCCCTCTTCAACCGATGTGGGATCTCACAATTATCACAAACTAATACGAGTTCTTTTAACATATTTTATAAATCTAACACTTTTTTTTTCAACATTAGATCTATGAAATAGTGCTATAAGCCTATATGTAACATAAATAGTGCTATAAGCCTATATGTAACAAGGTCACGTGACTCTTGACTATTGTTATGCTATTTTATTATTATTGTAAATTTGGTTCCAATAAGGTTAGAATTTACCTTAAAATTATTTATAAAAAATTTATCAGAACTGGATTAAATTTTACTTTCTTCCAACTATATTTGTTATCATTTTGCGCAAAATTTAAAGAGTATGATTGTTTGTTGATGATAGTGCTGAATCTCTAAGAAACGTTCAAATTTGATGAATTCGACACATATCTTTAGTAAAAAAACAAAACTTAAACACTTTCATTTTCGGGTCATTTTCGAATCATTTTTCATAGGTGTACCATTGCACTTTTTTTTTCTTTGAGACGAGGATCATTAACTCATTTAGAAATTTTTTTCTTATTTTAATATCATATCATATTCACTAAAGATTCTTCGTAAAATAAGAAAGAGAAAAAACAAGTACTCATGTCTATAAGACTTCACAATTTGAATCCACTCGAGAAGACCACGAAGAAATGGAAAGAGTAGACTAAGTTCCATTGGATTTGAAGTGGGTAAATTTTAAAAGAAGTAGAAACATGAGGGAAAAAAAAAGAGAGAGAGAAAAGAAAGATGGCAAACACGACTGCCAAATGGCCACCCATTGCTGCTTTACAAAAGAAAGATGAGCACTAGAGTGCTAAAAAGCATACAACATTTGGGTTGCCAAAACCTCTTATTTTTGGTAATTAACTTACCTCAACACATAACTCAGTTGGATGTAGGTGGCTTGTTGGGAGGTTTGTATGGATATGGTGGCGGAAGGTATGGCCTTTTAGTTGACACTGGTGGCCTTACGAACTTCAACCGGTGGTTTGTAAATTGGAGCTGATGGAGGTTTTGGTGGCTGGTAAATGGGAGTAGCGGGAGGCTGTGGTTTATAAATTGGACTCATCGGAGGTTTGGGTGGTTTGTGAACTGGACGGACGGGAGGTTTTGGTGGTTTGTGAATTGGACCAACTCGAGGTTTCGGTGGTTTGTGAATTGGACTGACTGGAGGGTTGGGTGGTTTGTCAATTGGACCGACTGGAGGCTTGGGTGGCGGTTTGTCAATTGGACCGACTGGAGGCTTGGGAGGTTTGTCAATTGGACTGACTGGAGGCTTGGGTGGTTTGTCTATTGGACCGACGGGAGGCTTTGGTGGTTTGTGAATTGGACCAACTGGAGGCTTGGGAGGTTTGTGAATTGGACCGACTGGAGGCTTGGGAGGTTTGTCAATTGGACCGACTGGAGGCTTGGGAGGTTGGTCTATTGGACCGACGGGAGGCTTTGGTGGTTTGTCAATTGGACCAACGGGAGGCTTGGGAGGTTTGTCAATTGGACCAACTGGAGGTTTTGGTGGTTTGTCAACTGGACCGACTGGAGGCTTGGGTGGTTTGTGAATTGGACTGACTGGAGGCTTGGGAGGTTTGTCTATTGGACCGACTGGAGGCTTGGGTGGTTTGTGAATTGGACCGACGGGAGGCTTTGGTGGTTTATCAATTGGACCAACTGGAGACTTGGGAGGTTTGTCAATTGGACCGACTGGAGGCTTGGGAGGTTTGTCAATTGGACCGACCGGAGGCTTGGGTGGTTTGTGAATTAGACCGACGGGAGGCTTTGGTGGTTTATCAATTGGACCAACTGGAGGCTTGGGAGGTTTGTCAATTGGACCGACTGGAGGCTTGGGTGGTTTGTCTATTGGACCGACTGGAGGCTTTGGTGGTTTATCAATTGGACCAACTGGAGGCTTGGGAGGTTTGTCAATTGGACCGACGGGAGGCTTGGGTGGTTTATCAATTGGACCAACTGGAGACTTGGGAGGTTTGTCAATTGGACCGACTGGAGGCTTGGGAGGTTTGTCAATTGGACCGACCGGAGGCTTGGGTGGTTTGTGAATTGGACCGACGGGAGGCTTTGGTGGTTTATCAATTGGACCAACTGGAGGCTTGGGAGGTTTGTGAATTGGACCGACTGGAGGCTTGGGAGGTTTGTCAATTGAACCGACCGGAGGCTTGGGTGGTTTGTGAATTGGACCGACTGGAGGCTTTGGTGGTTTATCAATTGGACCAACTGGAGGCTTGGGAGGTTTGTCAATTGGACCGACCGGAGGCTTGGGTGGTTTGTGAATTGGATCGACCGGAGGCTTTGGTGATTTGTCAACTGGATCGACTGGAGGCTTAGGTGGTTTGTGTATTGGACCGACCGGAGGCTTTGGTGGTTTGTGGAGTGAAGGCTTTGGTGGTTTGTGAATTGTTACTACCGGAGGCTTAGGTGGTTTGTCAAATGGACCGGGAGGTTTGTATATGGGAACTAGGGGAAGCTTGGGGGGTTCGTAAATTGGAATTGATGGTGGGTTTGGAGGTTGAGTCTCACCGGCGTTATCTCCAACGGCCGGTTTGGTGAGAACCACCGCGAGCAGGCCAAGAAGGAGAGCTAACAGGTAGGAGGAAGTCATTTTTGTGGGTTTGTGATTACCAACTCGAAGGAAATGACACGTATTTAAAGACACAATTATGAGGTAAATTATTCAAAATGTTATTTTGTATTATTATTTTTTATAACTTTTTTAACACTAACTAACACCTTTTGTTTAAAGTATATATATATCAATAATTTTTTTCCCCAATCAGTTAATAATTGCTTTTGCTTTTGCTTTACTTAAAATTACATTTTCATCTTTAAAGTGGATTTGTTTGTTTATAATTATTACAATACTTTTCTTTTTCCTACAAATAAAATAATTATTATTAAAAACTAAGTTCTTAATTATGTTAGGGATTCTAAGGGAAACCATTATCTTAATGAATATATGTGAATTTTAGATTAATAGTTGCTTTTTATTTGATTTAATTAAGATTATAAATAGCTTAAAAACTTAGATATAAAATTAAAATATTATAAAATTTAAAGGTTCAATTATTAAGTGAAAAGAGTAAGAAACATAAACAGTAATTAAATAAAGTACAGTTTTGTCGGCAGTGAAGTATGGGACTAAAATTTAAAAGTAGGGAGGACAAAGAAAAGTAGAAAATCTTGAAATTTGAGCCAAATGAATTCAAATTTCAAACTTGTGGGTTTCTTTTTCACTTGCTTATGTTTCAATCTTTATAAGTAACTTCTTACTTACTCAAATAAATATATTTAGGTCTGTAATAGCTTAAGCTCATCATTAGCAGATATTATTCGTTTTGGTCGGTTATGTATTGTCGTCAGTTTCACAGTTTTAAAACACGTCTATTAGGGAGAAGTTTTCATACTCTTATGATGAATGCTTCGTTTCTATCTCCAACCGATGTAGAATCTCACAATCCACCTTCCTTGGGGGCCGGTGTCCTTGTTGGTACACCGCCCAGTGTCTGGCTTTGATATCATTTCTAACAGTCCAAGCTCACCGACAGTAAATATTGTCCGTTTTAGCTTGTTATGTAACACCGCCAACCTAATCATTTTAAAACTCATCTACTAGGGAGAGGTCTCCATACCCTTATAATGAATGTTTCATTCTCCTCTCCAACCGACGTGGAATTTCACAGGGCCAAATTGAAACTGATAATTTTGGACGTTGAGTTTCAATATGAAAATAATCTAATAAATAACACTCATTATCATAAAATTAAAAAATGTGGGTCATCAAGAGGTATTTGGCAATATTCTATTTATTATTTCTTATAGCTGTTAGAGCAAACGATTGTATTGATTATACTTACCATTGCTCACCCATTAAAATATTTACCTTTTTTTTTATAGTCAACTGCAACTTCTAATCCTCATAAGGGAGAGAGAAGCCATTAAAAAAGAGGGGAAAAAAAAACTCGAAAGAACTTATTGGAAATATACTCGATATAGTTTCTCATTTGAAAATATATACTCAATACATGTATCATCGTTGGAGTTGGTGACAAGTACGATACAATCTTTTAATAAGCATACAAAGA
Organism: Cucurbita pepo subsp. pepo; assembly: GCF_002806865.2. Lineage (NCBI taxonomy): Eukaryota > Viridiplantae > Streptophyta > Magnoliopsida > Cucurbitales > Cucurbitaceae > Cucurbita > Cucurbita pepo. The sequence goes on from NC_036654.1 coordinate 1,231,609, forward strand.
GAAAGAAGAAGTAGAGACTTGAAAGGGAAGGGAGTGGAATCTTTGTACGTTGATGATAGTAACCAAAGAACACAATTAGATTGGGAAATGGCCAATTACATCAATGTTTCGGCTGTCTGTGGTTGGATATACAATAATTTGAGTATTATTGGAGAGCTGAATTATTGATGCACACCGCATCCAAATATATTGTTTAGAATCTGGAAAGATGGGACTAAAGTAAGAGTCAACAGTACTGGAATTCATCGACTGCTTGTACGTAGTCAGCCTTCTGGATGGCCTACGGAGCTTCCCTTTGTCGGCAGATCAAAGGAATGGGTACTGGATAATGGAGTTGACATTAAAACAAACAATGCATAAATGAGGTCTCAATTCGACCAACAAACTCAGTAGATTTAGGTCATTTATGTTCTTCTTTTCATCCTACACGTTTAAACTTAATTTCTATTCGGTTCCTAAGTTTAGTTCAATATTTGAAGTTGAATGATGTGGAATTTGGTTCTACTTAGTCTCAGTATGAAAAGAATACGTGCAAAAAAGTTTCAGTGTGCTTTGTTTGACACAATTCTATGTCGAGTAACCTCGTAGGAATTTTCATATAAAGCATGCATGTAACAACTCAACCTCACCGCTAGTAGATATTGTCTGCTTTGGTCCATTACGTATCGCCGTCAGCTTCACGATTTTAAAACGGTCTACTAGGGAGAGGTTTCCACACAATTATAAGGAATGTTTCGTTTCTCTCTTTTACCAAGGTGGGATCTCACAATTTGCCCCTTTGGGGTTCTGGTGTTGGCACATCGACCAGTGTTTGACTCTCATACCGTTCGTAACAGCTCAAGCCCACTGCTAATAGATATTGTCCATTTTGACCTGTTACGTATTGTTGTCAGTCTCACAGTTTGAAAATGTGTCTCCTAGGGAGAGACTTCCACAATCTTATAAGAAATGTTTCATTCTTCTATCCAACTGATGTGAGATCTCATAATATAAGTGAAGACAAATCATTCTAAAAGAACCTATGTTGGTCTTTGGGAATAGTTTTCACTTTTAGAAACTAGAAGTAAGTAACTTGACTATATTGCACGGGGGATGTAGAAAAACGATAGGATTAGTAGGTGCTGAATCTGAATTTTAAATTTCGATCTAAATCTTAAACACAACTTTAAACTCTAGTTAGCATATATTAACACCATGTCAACATTTCATTAGGTCAATTAACACCAGTTGTACTAAACATTCGTCACGTTACATGCGGTTGAATTTTTAAGAAATATGTGCTTAAAAAAAAAAAAAAAAACTCAATAATCGTTCAAAGTGAAGGTATGATTTTTGGTGATGAATTTTCTAGTTTTTTCCTTCTCCAATTTTCAAAGAGAAGTGGAAAATATTAAGTGATGGGGTGATTATATTTTTGATAGTATGTGAGGTTGCTTATGGTAACGTCATGCATGACTAAAGCAATGAATGGCTGAAAATTATAATACAATGGGAACAATGAAAATTATTCCCAACTTATTTCAATTTATTTTCTTTAAAGTTTTGTTCGGATATTAAGGGGTGTTCGACAAATTTATGACCTGAAAAATTCGATAACGATCAACCCAATCTAATTTGTACGATTTAGGTTTAGTTACGAATTATTTAGGTCAAATTGAGTTTCAATAAATGGAAATTTTATACATTAGATTGGTGCATCCGTTCTCCTAAAACTAGATTGGGTTGTATTGAACCTACTCAAATTTATTGTCAATTTTAAAAAATATATACTATTTTGTTGGTGGGGTTAGATTCATAACTTCAACTTTGTTTTATCTACTTGATTTCCTTTCTTAGTACTATACCTTAGGACTGTACAGCAACTTGCACACTCAATATAGATGAATACAAAAGAACGGTACAACATCTTGCATACTCAATATAGATGAATACAAAAGAACGGAGAAAATGCAATCAGTCTATATTGATAACTTCAAGTATGTACTGACTAAGGAATATATGTATGATTTAGTTTATTATATATAATTTTACCAGATATAATCATCTACTATATATAACTATCTACCGTATAGTTTTATTATACTGTTATTTAATATATATGATTATTTACTATATATCTTATCTATTATATGTATATCTACAATGTATAACTATAAGCTATAAATAACTATCAACACCTACCCTAAAATGACACTTCTCAAGTTTAGTACTAGATTCACATCTTCTCGTTCTTAAGACCCATTCAAGTTGATTTAAGAAAGTGATGAATGTTTCAGGAACTCGGTAAATCATTCCAGAATATATAAAGTCTTTTCCATCATACGTAAAAAATGTCATCATGAACTGATAAAATATTGTCGGTGCATTTATAGAGTTTGAAAGGCATATTTATGAAATCAAAAGTTTTGAATGAACATGTAAAGTTCTTATTGTAATATTTGATTATAGTTGAACTATTCGTCAATCGATCGCAAGGGTTGAATTAATCTCGAGGAAAACGACCACGACAGGGGAGCAGGTCCAGCCGTTGTGGAGAAAGAATAGAAGCAAGCTAGTTATTTTTGTGGCGGAAAAAGCGTGAAGTTCCATAAAACGAAAGAAAGAGACATAATATAACTTTTTATTGAATGATAGACGAGAGAAGTGGAGGAGTATGGAGACGTAACACAACATATGGCACATGCCAAATTCAAATTAACATACTACACAACTTAAACCTCGTAAACTTACCCTAAACTTGGGAAACTTGGGCGCCGCCGACTGCAGCGGCGCTTATTTCATAGTCATAATTTTGTGGGTGGCGTTTAGTTGGAGGATGGTGGGTACTTCTTGTATGGGGGGCGTTTCTTGTATGGTGGGTACCTCTTGTAGGGTGGGTACTTTTTGTAGGGTCGCTTCCTGTAGAACTTGGATTCCTCATGCTCCGACGCAGGCTCGGTGTCGGTGGCGGTGGTGCTCGGAAGCTTTTGGTTGCTGACCGGAATCACTTCATGGGCAGAGTCGGAGGGATGCTTCAGAGCTTGAGTGGTGGTAAGAAGCACCACTGCGAGGAGAAGCAATAGGAAGTACTTGACAAACATTGTGGCTTTTGGGTTTGAGCTGCCTGTTTGGAAGCTGAAACTTGTTGGCTTTTTATAGGAAAACTTGAGGTTAATTTTAGAATTAATTAAATTATAAGATAGGTACTTTTTGTGAGATAGCATATCCGTTGAGTAGGATAACTAAACACGGAAACCTGTCTCTAGCATACGTGTTTCAAAAACTCTTAGGAAAGTCCAAAGAGAGTGGCGGGTTTGAACTGTTATAAATGGTATCAGAACCAGACACTGGGTGATGTGTCAGCGAGGAGGCTGAATCCCGAAGGGAGATGGACATGAGGAGCCAAACACCGAGCCATATGCCAGCGAGGAGGCTGAGCTCCGAAGGGAGGTGGAATGAGGGGCCAAATATCGGGCGATGTGCGAGTAAAGAGGCTGAGTCCCAAGGGGTGGACATGAGGCGATGTGTCAGCAAGAACGATGGGCCACGAAAGGAGGGTTGATTTGGAGGGGTCCCACATCAACCGGAGAAAGGAGCGAGCCCTAAAGAGGGGTGGATTGAGATCTCACATCAATTGAGGAGGAGAACGAAAAACTCTTTATAAGAGTGTGGAAATCTCTCCAATATTTAAAAACCTCGCCAAAACGTGAAAAAGACAATATAAGGTAGCAGTGGGCTTGGGCTTAGACGGTTACCATTTTCTTTTCCTTCCTATAAACATATCAAATAAAATCAAACTTTAACCTTTTTCATCCAAAATTTAATTTGCAAGTTTAGAGATATTATTAAAATAAAATATATAATTAATTGCGTATATTAATTTAAATAATGTCCAAGTGGCTCTCATTATCACAACACTAGTGGAACGATCATCCACGCAACCACATCTTAGATTTCATATTAAATTCTACAGCTGCCATAAAAAACAAAATATTTCATATTGAATGTCACTGCAACCATATCTTACTTTTTTAATAAATTATAACTTCTTATCATAAAATATATTAGCTTCATATTAATATTATTTCTTTTGATTTTGAAAAAAATTTAATAAAAATATCTAACATGTAACGCCTTATGCCCAAAATTTGGAATCCGAATTCGGTACCTGATAGTTCTATCATTCCCATTACCTACTCCTTGCTTCTTAAGAGTGGAGATTATTTCCACAAATCAACACGAGTCCTTCTAGCATATTTTGTCTTCACTCACATTTATCTTCAAAAAGTTTTCCACATGTCATCGAACATAAAATTGATCCAAGCAAAACGCTTAACTGTGAAGTTCTTATGATTGAGATACAGAAAAGGAAGGTGAACCTTATTAGTATAGGTAATAGCTTTCATTTCGTTTAAATCTTTTTTAGTCATCATATTCTCATGACCCATCTCATTCAGATGTCGATCTTTCATGTATCCATCCTTTATTCGGATGTCAAAAAACATATCGACATAAATTTAGTATCCGAGTTGAAATATCGATATTCTTCACCATAAGTTAATTAATTCTTGTAACGATCAAAACTTTACAAATGTACTTCAACTATTTTCAATCCTCCATTAAAATTATCTAACTATACATTAAAATATTGAATAAATTGTATAAATTAACGAATATTTAAATTATTTGTCACCGATTCAAAAGATAAATTGAGTGATCCATTAGGTAACTCGGGCTCAATGAGTAAGCACCTTTAGATTAAAAAAAAAAATCTTTTTTCCTACTTTTATCTATCAATCATATTAAGACAAGTTTAGCATTATTGTGAGATGCGAAAACACCCATTTTCATTAATGAGATTGTTCCTGAGACATGGTCCATGTTTTTTCTTTTTTTTTTTCACGAAATTAAAAGTTGAACGACTTAGGTACTAATTTAGAACCATTTGGATCAATCTAAATAGAAACAAGTGGCAGCCCACATCGAGTAGATATTGTTCTCTTTGAACTTTCCTCGATATTTTTAAAGTGCATAGGACAGGGAAAGGTTTCTACACCCTTATAAATATATTTCGTTCTCATCTCCAATCGATGTTGGATCTCACAATCCACCTTTTTTTGGAGCTCAACGTTCTCGCTGGCACTCGTTGCTCTCCAATTGATGTGGAATCTCACAATTAACCGAAATGGTTGAGTAATTAGGGAGAAAAAGAAAAACATAAAAATAACTCTAGCCCAAAACCCTACATTAGGGTTTCGCTCACTACAATAATGATGTCCAACGACCGAGCTAGTTAGGGTAACACTAAGGGTAGGGTATAAATTTGATTGCTAGTTAATAATATTATCCAAGTGGCTCACATGGTCTTATGGTCACATCAGTAGTAGGACAAGTAATCCACTCCAGCCACGTCTTGGTTTCCATACCACATGATACAGCTGCCATACATGACCATAAATTAGACGCTGACATTTTTGTCTTAAAAAATTATACAAAAACTTTCATTATTGCACTAAAATATTAAAAAAAAAAAAAAACTCAAAATATATTTTTAAAAAAATTAAAGGTTTTTTTTGGAATAAAAACCATCAATCTATACCCCATAAATCATCTACCTCCCATTTTCTTAAAATTTAAGAAATTTCAGAGCTAAATATCTAATTTCTTTAAACTTATTTTGAATTAAGAAATTTCTTATATTTATGTTCGGAAATGCTCTAAACGAAAATTTTGGTTTTTATTTAAATTCATTTTGAACATATGTGCTATGATTTTGCTTTTTAGCTTCTTAGAAAAATCTCATACTAATAATATAGTGTTTTTTTTAGTTGAATTGGTCAACCCGACCAACTCTTAAACCAACGTTGTAATGCTTTCATAAACTACCTGTTGTTCGAAAGTATGATTTATTATTTTAGTTAATATATTGTATACACATTTATGTAATGATATTAATGCAAAAAAAAATACTAAATTGAAAATTTGAAAACTAAGGAAAATGATTGAAGTGTTGAGATACTGAAAATACAATGAATAAGCAAGTGACCCACATTGCCAATTTTCCACACACAGTTCCATTTGCTTGCAAAATTTTAGGGTCACAGCCGCCACAATTTGTTTTTTCTCAAGAGATATAGTTGCCATAATTGACCATTTCCTTTAGTTGAAGGATTTATACAATATCTCTTCATTTTATCTCCTCTAGTTTTAAACTTTTTTTTTTTTAATTTATTAATTTAACTAGATTTGTATGATTTGACATGTAATGTATTGCTTTCAGCCTTACGATTTTAAAATTGCGAGCCTAGAATCACGTTGACGCACCGCATGCTATCTGACTCTGATACCATTTATAACAGCTTAAATTCATTTCTAGTAGATACTGTCCGTTTGGCTCCATATCTCGTTACATATCGCCATCAACCTTACGGTTTTAAAATGCGTCTACCAGGGAGAGATTTCCAACTCTCATAACAAACGTGGGATCTCAATAGCCACCCTCTTGGGGTCCCAGCATTCTTGTTGGCACCACCCGGTGCCTAGCTCTAATACTATTTGTAATAGGAAACCATTTACCTATTAGCAAATCTTGATGTGGCTATCGAGAATCAATAGCCATAGTCGATTGTTTAAAAAACAATGAGAGCAACAAAGAATCTAACCAGGAACTCAGTACAAATTCCACTCGAAAATCAATTGACGCAATGAAGTCGACTATTACAAAGTTGGTTTGGTTCATTTCAATCTATTTGAGTTACTAATAGAGGGTGGTTTTAGTCCATCTTAACTCAATTGATTTTTTTTTTTTTTTAATTATAATGAATCCATCACTTTTACTTTCAAAGTATTACATTTAGAGAGAAATTAAAATATTTATTTTAGTATAAAGAAAAAAAAAAAAGATAATACATCACCTTCAAACGTTAACAACATAATAACTATCTTAAATTTGAAATAATTTAGATAGTCATGTAGTTAAAATATATATGAAGTAGAGATAGAAGGTTGTCTCATGTGAGTCGAAGTGCTTACAAACTAGACCGGACAATAACAATTGCATATAAGAAAACATATAGTGATGCATATTTATTCAACAAAGTTGGATATGCTGGCATTTAGTTGGAGGCGGGTGGTCTCCGTTTGTGGTGTCGACCCGGTGGTGGCGGTGGAGTTGGTGGCAAATCTGGTTTGGGTACTTTTTTTAAGTGTTTTTTGATCCAATCTTTCCCTCGGTTTATGACTCCTCCCAATCCGTGAGTGGTGGAAGAAGTCACTTTCATGTGGGTCTCGGGCGGGTAGTATGATCGAGCAAGACATCGAGAGGAAAGGAGGAGGAGGCCAAAAAGAAGAATAAGGAAATATTTTGGAGACATTTTTTGGGAACTTTTGGTTTGGGTTAAGTTGGTTGTTGAGAAGCTCAAACCATTGGTGCCAATTTATACCAAAACTTAGCGTCATTTTTTGCAATTAACTAATTATTAAGGCTATTTTTGCAAAGAAGATTTTGTTCTTTTACCCAAACAGTACAGCCGCCATAATAATGGGGGGAGTGATGAAAGCATATGATTTTTCTTAGAAACGTCAGAGTTCCATTTATTGTTACACCCGTGATTGGAAATTATTGAAAGATATTATCTTCAATTATCACCATTTTTTTATCACATTTTTAAGAGAAAATAATAATTATTTTTTTTTCATTAGGTTAATTGGGTGTGACCTAGTTCAATCGGTAATTAAGGCAGCTTCCGTGTAATAGTAACGATAATTTTGTTTAATGGAGACGAAAGGGTTGAACAATTCTGTGTTAGGTGATCTCTTAAAAATTTTCATACAAAATATGTGAGGGAGGACAAACATGTACTAAAAGAACACGCATTTGTTTGTGTTGATAGAACTCTCTCTTAGAAGTAGTTCAAAACATGTAAATAACTTGGCCATGTCGCAAAGGATGTAGCTGAATGTCGAAGTCATTAGATGTCAAATTTGGATTATGGGTCTTGATCTGGATCCTAGGAATGGGGTATTACATATGAGATACGAGCAGTACACTTCCTAATAGGATATGATTTATTGACAAACTAAGGATTCAAAATTCTAGTAAGAGAAATCGTCGCCTTAATCATCTTGTCACCTTCAACGATTGTTTTTAGCGCCGTTGTACAATAACAACCCTCTCGACTCCGTCTTCTAGTTCTTCGTTCCTTCAGTAATTTTTTCTTTAATTAGTATTGACGTGAAACGTGTTTAGTTGGATTGGTCAATCTGACCAATCCTATTACTCCATTGTATCATGAATGGTATGATCAAAGTACCGTTTATTATTTTAATTAATACATGGTGTACACATTCATGTAATGTAATGATATAAATGCAAAAAGATTACTAAAATAAAATTTTGAAAACTAATGAAAATGATTGAAACCGTAGAGATACTCAAAACAATGACTAAGCAAGTGGCCGACATTGCCAATTTGCCACATCTTTTTTCCTTTTTAATTTTTCCCAAGTCATAGCCGCCATTATTTGACCATTTCAAAGTCAATAGCTACCTAAATATCATATCAAAGCCAGAGTTTTTAATACCATGCAAACATGTTTAATAAAGGCTTAAAGAATTAATACTAATTATTATCATGGGTGTATTTTGATTTGAATCAAGTGTGTTGATGTTCAGAGACGATGAAATAGTTAAAGTGTTAAATATAAATTCTTCCTGATTAAAGCGTTAAATAATAATACTATTAGAGTTAGATGGATTAAGTATAGAAATGTATTGTAAAATCGAAGACCTAAAACCACTTGAAAAATTAGACCAACTTTTCATGCACAGATGATCCGTAGTTATCATAAGTTAAGAATCACAAACGAAACAATTTTCATGCACATAGATGAGTCCAATACAATGTGCATACACTCATATGAGTAATTGTCATTCATGCTTACAAATGTTTCATAAGTGTTTCAAAATAACATTTTTTATGAATGTACAATTGTTGGGTTTTTTTTCTCTAATTAAGCCATTGTTACTTTAAACCCCTTAAATAATGTTGTTTTGGTTAATTTCGATCGATTTAAATTATTAAAACAGTATAATTTTGGTCAACCTTAACCCAAGTAACGTTATGTTCTTTCATTACCTTTGATTTTTTTTTTTTTTTTATCCTTAACTTTTTAGAGAGAAAAGTTTAGACGAGAAATTCAATTGTTTATTCAATACATCATATGAAACATAACTGTACTTAAATTGCAATAATAACAACATATTACATAAATGTAAACTTTCCATAATCATCCATCTATCTTAAATTTGAAATAACTAGGACATTCACTTACTTAAAATATAATATCTTATGAATTTTTTAGACACCAAATGAAGTAGAGATAGATGATTTTCTCATCATATGAGTCAGAAGTTCTTACAAGCTAGACCGAACAATAACAATTGTATATAAGAAAACATATGGTGATGCATATTATTCAACAAAGTTGAATCTGCTAGCATTTAGTTGGAGGCGGGTGGTCTCCGTTTGTGGTGGCGACTCGGCGGTGGTGGTGGAAATGGTGGCAAATCTACTTTGGGTTTCTTTTTGAAGATCTTTCCGATCAACTTTTTCCATCCGCTCGATAAGTGAGTGACAGAGGAAGGCACTTTTATGTGGGTCTCGGGCGGGTAGTAAGATCGAGCAAGAGATTGAGAGGAAAGGAGGAGGAGGCCAAGAAGAAGAATAAGGAAATATTTTGGAGACATTTTTGGTAACTTTTGATTTGGGTTGAGTTGGTTGTTGAGAAGCTCAAACCATTGGTGCCCATTTATACCAAAACTTTGGGTCATTTTTGCAATTGACTAATTATTAAGGCTATGTTTGCCAACTGTTTTTTTTTTCAAACAGTACAGCCACCATAATAATGGATAACTTGGAGCTTGGATCTTGATAGAAAAGTGAGGAAAGTTCAAGGAAAAAATGGTTACTTTGAAAACAAAAATCGTTTTTTACACGGTATAAATCGTTGAGTCAAAGATCGAAGCATTCTCCTGCATTTTCTGCGATATGGTCACAATGCGCTTAACTATAGAGTTCATATGATTGAGCCACCGAAAAGAAATGTGTATATTTTTTGTCCATTTAGATTTAGTCTTGGTTCATCCCTATACCATTCCTTTATTATGCTGTCACATAAGGTTTCCTTTATTTTCTAAATTTAACCGATTTATATTATTCTTGTCTAAATTATAAAATAGAAATGGTTAATTACAAAATTTTAGGTTCTCTTATAGCTAATTAGAATCAATAAAATGTAATTATCTTTCAAGAACATACTTATTGAACTATTCAAAAAACGTGTACTCAATCTATTCTGAATTAATCGTTATTCTAGTAACCAAATAATTTGGTGATGGCTTTTAAAGTTTTTTTTTTCTTTTTTTTCAATTTGCAAAGACAAGTGGAGAAGAAGAGATAGCCTTTCATGTGATTTTTCTTAGAAACTGTCGAGAGGTCCATTTTGGACTGCCATACACTCTTAATTGATTATCTTCAATTATGAGCATCCAATATTCCAAATTGCTACCTTTTTGACTTCACACATCGGTTTTCAAAATTCATTCAATCAATTACGTCTCATTCACCTAAAGGTAATGTATAACGAACCATACACATAATCATACGTGCTTAACAAAGTAATAACATACATCAAGCACTCGGAGCACATATGTACAAATTTCACGTCTACAATCATAAAATGATTACATATAAATAGTAGTAAAGTATATGAGGATGACAAACAAAGCTAGAAAATTCCATCANTAAAGTATATGAGGATGACATACAAAGCTAGAAAATTCCATCAACTAACAAGTCCACTTACATATATTTAGTTAGTATACCTATGCAAAGGTATTCTTAACCTATCCATCAAAGAATAATTTTTACTAGTATGCATGTACCACCAAGCAAATCCTACGAGTATTACTTCCTATTTCCGTATGGTTAATAACTAGTTTGATGGGTGTCGTCAGTGGCTTGAAAATTCACTGAAAATTATGGAAAAATCTTAGAGGAACCTAATTTAGGTAAAAATATGTTTAGTATTATCATTGGGACAAAAAATAAGTAAATGGAGGTCAAAACGGCAAAAGGAAACCAACGGGTCGAGTTTAGTATTCACTCACTTTCACGCTAGGCGGATCTGCATTTGTGGGTCGATGAATGAGTCAATTCGGTTCATGAGCACTTGGGTTGCAAGCGCGAGTCGAGCTTTCGGGTTGCAGTTTTGGTTTGGGTCGTTCTGGTTGGCGTAGGCGGGTCAAACGGGTCAAGTTGGTCGAGTTCGAGTGCGCATATCTATGTTCATCATCGGACGCGTCTCTCCACTACGCGCCCAACATGTGTACTACCAGGCGAAACACGTCTTCCTTTTCCTGATCGCTGCATGTCTTTCACCAATTGCTTTGCGTTTTAATTCTTTTTCTTCTTTTTTTTTTTTT